>NW_028233443.1:0-38104 GCF_054856515.1 Filicampus tigris | reverse complement strand
GCTTCAGACCAGTGGCGCTGACGTCTCACCTGATGAAGACCCTGGAGAGACTGGTCCTTGTCCACCTGCGCCCCCTGGTGAGCTCCTCAATGGACCCACTCCAGTTTGCATATCAGCCTGGCATCAGTGTGGATGATGCCATCATCTACCTCCTCCACACTTCACTCTCCCACCTGGAGAAGGCGGGGAGCACTGTGAGGATCATGTTCTTTGATTTCTCCAGTGCTTTCAACACCATCCAGCCCACCCTACTGGGAGACAAGCTGGAGCGGGCGGGAGTGGCGCACCACCTCACCACATGGATCCAGGACTACCTCACAAACCGGCCACAGTATGTGAGGACACAGGACTGTGTGTCTGACGTGCTCCTCTGCAGCACGGGAGCCCCACAGGGAACTCTCTTGGCTCCCTTCCTGTTCACCCTCTACACCTCTGACTTCAACTACAACACCCCTACCTGTCACCTGCAGAAGTTCTCTGACGACTCTGCGATTGTCGGCCTCATCACAGGCGGAGATGATCGGGAGTACAGAGAACTTACTCAGGGTTTTGTGGACTGGTGCCAGCAGAACCGCCTCCTGATCAATGCGGGGAAATCCAAAGAATCGGTGGTGGGTTTCGGTAGGCGCCAGCACTCTTCACCTGCACCAGTGAATATCCGGGGAACAGATGTTGAGAGAGTCTCAACTTACAATTACCTGGGTGTTCATCTGAACAATAAACTGGACTGGTGCGACAACACAGACGCCCTCTATAGGAAGAGTCAGAGCAGACTCTTCCTACTCAGGAGACTGAGGTCTTTTGGGGTTCAGGGGACACTCCTCAGGAACTTTTTTGACTCGGTGGTTGCATCGGTCATCTTCCAGGGAGTGGTCACCTGGGCAGGCGGCGTCTCGGCCCGGGACAAGAAGCGGCTGGACAAACTGGTCAGGAGGGCCGGCTCCTTCCTGGGCTGCTCCCTGGACTCTGTGGACTCGGTGGGGGACAGGAGGGTGTTGGCCAAGCTGTCATCAATGCTGGGCAACCCGGCCCACCCCCTCCAGGGCACCCTAACAGCACTCCACAGCACCTTCAGTGACAGACTGTTACACCCTCGCTGTGCAAAGGAGAGATTCCGCCGCTCCTTCTTGCCTGCTGCTGTCAGACTCTTTAACAAGAACATTGTGTAGTCTCTACAAACTGGCGGACATTAGTGCAATTGTGCAGTCTTGCACTTGAGCTCATATCGTGCAATACCCAATATTGCCCACTACTGTAATACCGTGCAATACTCAACATTCCCCACTACTGTTAGTCTAGTTTTAATTTTATCCAATGCTGTTCCTTACATTTCACTACAGCACTGCAGCACTGTCACTTACTTAGAGTATTTTTCCTCTGTACTATGTACAGGCCAAAATGAGTGTTCCTCATACTTTTTATGTAGATGTATGTTGGTGTGTATATACATGTGTATATACACATTTTACTGCTTATATTTACATAGGTTTGATCCCGAATGTTTGCCGTCAATGTTGTACATTAATGGCTACATTATGCCGCCGTCCCTGTGTGACCTATATCTTTGCTGCTGTAACAATGAAAATATCCCCACTGCGGGATCAATAAAGGCATTCTTATCTTATCTTATCTTAAGTTCCAGCAGCTATTGTCATCAGAGCAAATTCATACTTTAAACTTAATTCAAAATGGCTGACTTCCTGTTTGGTTTAGCATATGGCTCCAAGAGACTTTTTTGTAGGCGTTGAACTGTTACATATACCACCAATTTTTTGTTTATCTTGAAGAAGCGTACAACCGAGGCTGAATTTTTACAAATTTCTAGGGGGTGTTGAAGAGCCATTTTTTACAAATTGCACAAAAAAAAAAAAAAAAAAAAAAAATATTGATGTTTTTGCCAGGCCTGACATTTCATGCATGGTCAGACCCTCAAAATGAGCGTTGTATTTTTGGGCGAACTGCGTGTTGCCACGGCAACAGCTTTTCACGAAAAATCACAAATTTTCATATTTTAATATTAGGAAGTCCTAACCACTCTCCGGGCAATGATGAGGTTGACCCGGTTAATCTGCTAGGGTAAAAACTTAAAAGAGAAAACATGTATTTCCTTCAGCCACTAGGTGGCACTACGACTATAATGAAAAATAAGTTCATAGATATCTTCAGCCCTTGACTATCATCAAATATGAAATATTTCGAGAAGTTTGGATGATCTGAGTCAAGTTAAAACAGCATTTGTTGTCACGTACAATAAGACTTTGCGGCACCGTCAAGGCCACGCCCTTCTTTGAAAAGTCACAATATTAGGCGTAGAGGGAGATTAACATCTTGAGGCTTTTCTGACAAATTTTCAGTTGGATTTGTTCAACGGGCTCCGTGCAATAAATAGAAATGTAAAAAAAAGAAAAAAAAATCATCACTAGGTGGCGCTATATGTATAATGGAATATTATCATATAGATGTCTTCAGGTCGTGACTCTTTTTGTACAGGTGAAGTTTGGGATTTTTTGGAGCATGTGCAGGGGAGTTATTAAGGTTCTTCTCCTGTATGGTGAAGGAATAAAATTACACAAAATTTGATGCCCCGCCCCCGTCATATACTTTATTGAAACTCAAGAAAATGTTCCCAGTTGTTGCCCCATGTTTTAAGATGATAAATCTGAAGTTTGAAGTCAATCAGATTAATCCTTTAGGACATGAGTGCAAAAGTATGCATCCTGTAAATGTCCAAAAATGGTCCAAAATTGGACATTCAAAAATTCATAGCTCACTTCATGAACACTTTACAGTCTGGCTGTAATGGACTTTTTTGTATGTGTTGGGGGCCTTCACATGCCTGCCAATTTTCGTATCCTAGGTCAAACGGGCTGGAATTCAATTATTTTTTTCCTACTCTAGGTGGCGCTACAGAGCCATTTCGTTTGCGTCGTTTCTGGTGACTTTAAAATATATCATTTTTCGCCAGGCCCCATGAGAATGCAAAGTTTGGTGAGTTTTCATGCATGTTTAGGGGGTCAAAAAAGCGATCGAACGCGTAGAAGAAAAATAATAACTAGAGCTGCAAGCAGCTATAAAGTGCCCTCACAGCCCTGGCAACGTTGGGGTATCGGCACGTCGGGATGTTCGCACATCAGAATTGAATAATCAAAATTATAATGTGAATTAAGTTACAGCAGCTTTTGTAGTCAAGGTGAGTCCAAACTTTAAAGTAAATTCAAAATGGCGGACTTCCTCTTAGGTTTAGCCTATGGCACCAAGAGGCTTTTTGTAGTTCTCTTTCTGTTTTATACATTATACAATTTTCGTAGATGTAGGTGAAGCGTGCAACCGGGGCCACTATTTATAAATTTTCTAGGGGGCGGTAGCGAGCCATCTTTTTAAGATTGCACAATTGAATAACTATTGAATAATTATTGATTAATTTACCAAGCCTTCTATGTGTGCAAAGTTTCATGAGTTTTCGTGCATGTTTACATTCTCAAAATCAGCATTTTGTTTTTGGCAAATTGGGCGTTACCATGACAACAGCTTTTTGCGAAAATCTCATACTTCGTGTTTTAACATCATGAAGGCTTAAACAATCTTCCGAGCAAATATGAGGGAGATCTGGCTAACCTGCCAGGAGAGAAACATGAAAGATTAAATCATGTACTTCATTTAGCCAGCAGGTGGCGCTCCCACTACAATGAAAAGGTAGTTCGTAGATGTCTTCAGGTGTAAACTCTCATCAAATGTGTGAAATTTTGACAAGATAGTATCATGTGGATCACATTACAGCTGCTTTTAAAGTCAATGTGATGCCGAATTGTAAAGTCAATTCAAAATGGCGGACTTCCTGTTAGGTTTAGCACATGGCTCTAAGATACTTTTTTGGAGGTCTTGACCTGATACATATATCACCAAAGTTTTGTAGATATCGGTGGAACGCACGACCGGGGCTGATTTTTTTAAAAAAAGTGTAGGGGGCGCTAGCGAGCCATTTTCTTACAAATTGCACAAAAAAATGAAAAAAATATTGATGATTTCGCCAGGCCTGATATATGTGCAAAGTTTTGTGACATTTCGTGCATGGTCAGACCCTCAAAATGAGCGTTGTTTTTTGGGGCGAACTGCCTGTTGCCATGGCAAAAGCTTTTTAAGTAAAACACGACTTTCGTATTTCAATATTAGGAAGTTCGAAACACTCTTCCGAGCAAAGATGAGTTGGACCTGGTTAATCTGCTAGGATAAAAACATCAAAGAAAAAAACATGTATTTCCTTCAGCCACTAGGTGGCGCTACCGCTAGGATGAAAAATAAGTTCATTAGATGTCTTCAGCCCTCGGCTGTCATCAAATATGAACAATTTTGAGACGATTGGATGATCTGAGTCAAGTTAAAACTGCATTTATTGTCACGTTGAATAATCAGACTTTGCGGCATTGTCATGGCCAGGCCCTTCGTCGAAAAGTCACAATATTCCGCGTAAAGAAAGATCAACGTCTTGAGGCTTTTCTGACAAATTTTCAGTCAGATTCGTTCAGCCGGCTCTGTGTAGTAAATAGAAATGTAAAGATTGACAACTTTGGTCGCCACTAGGTGGCAATATATGTATAATGGAATATTGTCGTATAGATGTCTTCAGGTCATGACTATTTACGTACAGGTGAAGTTTGGGATTTTTTGGAGCATGTGCAGGGGAGATTTCCTCCTGTATGGCAAAGGAAAGAAATCACGCCAAATTTGATGCCCCACTCCCGTCATATAGTATTTCGAAAATCCCAAAAAAATTTTCGCAGTTTTTGCCCAAGGTCTTAAGATGGTATATCCAAAGTTTGAAGTAAATCTAATGAATACTCTGGGCCTGAGGCCCAAAGCGTTTACTTTGAAAAAATTAGAGTGTTCAAAGCAGGCCCGCACCGCCCACATACCACAGCTAGAAATTATGGAATAGGAACCCTGAGCAAATTTCCCTGCTGCGCCTTTCAGAGACATCATCTACATCACTTCCCCCCAAAAGACATGCGCACTCTGGTTCAGTTGTTCAGTTCGTCAGGGAAGCAGCAGTAGTGAGACGCCATTACTCAGACTTTGCCATCTTGTGTTGGCTCAACACTCAATATAAATGTTCCTGATAATTCCACGTGTGACTTGTCATTTGTAAATAGTTACTTCGATGGCGGTGTTTTCCTTCTTCTGTCGCCATTATTCATGAAGCTGCAGCTTGGATTCATTCGGTGGAGTTTGGCACACCCTTATGGACCTTAAGCTTAATAGCTACATTTGAGAAAAGACAATCTGACTCATTTAGTACACAGCTATAATTGTGAAGATATTTAGGTTGTAGACTGGTTATAGTTCTTTATTCACTGAGAACATTTGACATTATGTGTTGTTCAGTGTTGCTCATTCTAATTATGCATTAGTATGGATTCAGGTGAACAAGCGGTGCTGGCGCTGTGCTTGTCAACACTTAGCTACCCAGTGCAATCTCAAGAAACCCTGTAGCCTTTGTCAAGGGAAGCACCTTCTTGGTCCCCACGATGTTAACCTAAGAGCTCAGGAACCAGGCATGCTGAAGATAATGCGTTCACATGTACACTTTGATAGTCAGACATTAGACACCTTTGCAATACTGGACAACGGGTCAGAGAAGACTATGCTGCTACCTACTGCCGCTAATCCCTAGCCATGGAAGGCACCCCTGAAGACCTTCCCTTGCGCACAGTCCGCCAGGACATCCAAGTACTGCATGGCCATACAGTATCATTCTGGGTCTCCTCTCCCAACACCCCTAGGGTCATGTTTAAGCTCACTGGTGCCTTTACAGCAAGAAGACTTAACCTAACCCAGCATAGCTATCCCTGTTACGCACCTACAGGGGAAGTTTAAAGCCTTTGCTTCCGATAGGTTCGGACCAGCCTCACCTCATAACACCCACTGAGCCTGTCAGACTTGGTCCTCATGGTAGTCCGGCAGCTGTCCACACCAGGCTGGGGTGGACCCTGTAGGGCCCTTGCCAGCCCATGGGGCGGCCATCCTATACAGCCCAATGCCTGTTTACCTCATTTCTACCACCCATGGATGATCTCTACAGGCACGTGGAGAGACTCTGGCAAGTGGATACTGTCCCCTACAGACCTGAGAAGGAGGCGACACGGTCTAAGCAAGAGCAGTAAGCCATAGTCCTGCTTGAAACAAAGATGTACAGAGGTGGATGGCATCCTTAGATATGCTACCGCTTTGTTACGCCATGCAGCAATGCCACTATTGCAGGCACCTAAACAATCAGTTATGGCCCTACTGCGCAGCACTGAGAGACGTCTCCTTAAGAACCCTGAGCAGAAAGAAGCCTACCAAGCAGAGATGCTGAAACTAATTGTGTCAGGTGCAGTGCAGGAAGTCAGAGAGGACACATCATCTAATCGTCATGCTGTTCCACTTCTGCGCAGGATGAATTCACCACTCCTACATGTTTCCCCCAATGCAGTTATGCCTCTACTCAGAGCAACTGAGCGCTGTCTCTCACACAACCCGGAACAGATGTCAGTTTACACTACAGAAATGCACAAACTGATGAAGGCAGGTTATATGGTGAAAATCAGTCCAGAAGAGGTCAACCGGTCAGAGGAGTCATGGTTTCTGGCCCTACTTTAAGCTCCTTGCTACTCGCTGTGCTCCTGCGATTTCGGGAATATGCCGTCGCCATCAGTGGAGATATAAGCGACATGTTCCATCAGGTGCGCCTCTTCCTCAAGACCAGCCGCTTCTGCATTTCTTGTGGAGAGACAGGGAGAGCGAACTGGCACACTTACAGCTAGTAACCATTCCCAGATGCTACATCTCAGATCTCCCAGCCAGTAATCCTATTGAGCTGCACATCTTCACTGTTTCCTCAGAGAGAGCCTACGGTGCCGTTGCTGACCTAACGGCAGAGCATAACACCACCAGCGTAGTACAGGTATCCTATGTGCTAACCAGGTCACGAGTAGCACCAAAAAAACAGCTGTCCAATCCCCGCCTGGAGCTGTGTGCTGCTCTCTCTAGCGCACAGCTAGCCAATGTCTTACAAACAGCTGAAACTACCCATAAAGGGTACAACACTGTGGACTGATTCAACTACTGTCCTCCACTGAATCCAGTCAGAGTCCCATCAGTACAAGGTATTTGTGGGAACCCGCATCACTGAGATGCAGGAGCTAATAGGAGCAGACGCCTGGAGATATGTGCCATCCGATGAAAACCCCGCTGACGATATCACCCGTGGCAAACGCCTCGGTGACCGAGCAAAACCTAGCCGCTGGACATGTGGGCGTAGTTTCCTCAATTTGCCACCGAGTGAATGGCCAACAATGCCTGCAACTACCTCAAATCAATCAGAAGACACCTGTGTCACCTGTGGTAGTATAGGGACTGCCACATCTGTAGATCCTGACCCCCGCTCAGTGTAAATCCTGGTCTGAGCTGATCCAACCCATGTTCCTTTCCCTGCACGGGGTGGCTGTTCCTCTGATGACTGCCACCAATCGCATTGAGACAGAAGTCACCGTTCTCAAGCGGGCACAGGAAGAGATAGCTGCTCTGCGGGTAAGTAAGCCACTCAGTGCTAACAGTCGTCTGCTTTCCCTCTGTCCAGAGTACGACGGTACTGTGGGCCTGATCCGCGTTGGTGGTCGGCTAAGGAAGGCAGAGGGGCTACAGGACGTTATTCATCCTATTGTCCTGGCACCCGACCACCCTGCCACTCGGCTGATAATTCAAGATTTTGACCACCGGGTCCTGATTGTGTGTTCGCTGAGTTGAGACGGACATACTGGATTCTTCGTGGTCGGCAAGCTATGAAAAAACATCAACGCAGCTGCACAGAGTGCCAGAGATGGCACAACAAACCCACAGTACCACGTATGGCAGACCTCCCCGCTTCACGCCTCCGTCTTCAGAAGCCTCCCTATTGGTCAACTGGTATCGACTGCTTCAGACCTTATGTAATAGGTCGCAGACAGGAGAAGAGATGGGGAAGTATTTTTAAATGTCTTACTACAAGATCTGTGCATCTTGATCTTCTGTGCAGCATGGAAACAGACTCCTTCCTCCTTGTCCTTTGTTTTGTGGCTAGAAGAGGCAAGCCATATGAGATCCTCTGTGACAGTGCTACTAACGTCCGGGGTGCAGACAGGGAACTGCAGAGATTCTTTGAGGAGCTGGAGCCAGCTCTGAGAGCGCAGTTAGCTGAACAGAGCATCACATTTAAATTCAATCTGCCTCTTGCCCCTCATTTTGGCGGGATTTGGGAGCGAGAGATAAAGTCCGTTAAGGCTGCCCTGCAAGTTGTTCTTAAAGAAAGAGTTCTTCCTGAAGAAGTACTGCTCACTTTACTGATTGAGGTAGAGGGCATTCTAAACTCAAAACCCCATGACTATGCTACTTCCGACATTGCAGACCATGATCCCATAACACTTAATCTCTTGCTGATGGGGTGGCAAGATGCATCCTTGCCAACAAGCTGTTTATGCCAGCAGTGACCTGATTGGACGCCACCTTTGCAAACACAGCCAGGTCCTAGCAGATCACTTTTGGATTCAGTTCACCTGAAACTCCTTCATCTTCAGCCAAGAAGAAAATGGCGTACTCCCACTCCGGATCTCACCACAGACCAAGTGGTCATGGTAATTGATCCACAACTGCCCAAGGCACAACGGCCAATAGGACGAGTCTCTAAAGTGATCCCCAGCAACGACAGCAGGATCCGCACTGCTGAAGTGGACATTAAAGGGACTACCTACACCCGACCGGTAGCCTAGCTCATCCCACTGCTGGAGATGCCAAGGGATTGAGAGCTACAAAGCAGGGTTATTTGTGAGTTATTACAAATTCACTGATGGAATTTGGGGGCGGCTGTGCAAATTTCCCTGCTGCGCCTTTAAAAGACATCATTTACGTCACTACTGCCGCCCAAAAGACATGCACACTCTGGTTCAGTTGTTCAGTTCGTCAGGAAAGCGGCAGTATTGAGACACCATTACTCAGACTTCACCATCTCGTGTTGTGCGTTATTCACATAGTAAGTAAAACAACTCAATATAAATGATCCTGATAGTTCCGCATGTGACTTGTCATTTGTAAATAGTTACTTCGATGGCGATAGTTAATTTGAGAAAAGATTATAAATCTGCCTCATTTAGTACACAGCTATAATTGTGAAGATATTTATGCTGCTGCTAATAGATTGTTTATAGTTCTTTATTCACTGAGAACATTGACATTATTATTTTGGTTTTGTTCAGTGTTGCTCATCCTAATAATGTTTATTTATTTGTTCCCCATAGAAAACCACTGACATACATACACATATCAAACTCCATACATCAGCATCATTCAATGTCATCAACTCACTAAATTGTGTTCTGCCGTCATTGTGGAATTTATTAAAGAAGCTCAAACGAAACCACTGGATTCGCTGCAGTCTGTCTGACCGAAGACTTAGGCCGGACTGGTGTAGACTCAGTACAAAATCAACATTATTTCACAACCCCGGTTCTATTTTGTGGGTTTTCCCTCCTGAACTGAAACCGTTGGTTTCCGGGGGGAGTATGGTCATGGCCATGCTTTCACTAACAAGTTCATTTTATATATTTTTTGATCAGGAAAATGAAAAGAGTTGCCATTTTCTATTTTATCCATTCATTTTGGAGAAATTAGGAAATAAGTAACTCCATGAATAACGCCCCTTGTTAATCAGGACAATGGCCGCGCCCCCACCGTTCTATCCTTGCTCGGCCGGAGTCACGTGAGGAACCGATTCGAAACCCTCCATTGGAAATCATTGTACTTTTATTGCTTATAACGTCCAAAAACGGCGATCAGTTGGCACCAAAATGTATGTGGACATCCCTACTAATGCCCAGTTATCAAAAGGATTAACCTCTCCGTGGGTGATTTATATGAGAATGAGGAAATGTGGAAGTCAGCAGAGCTACATAGATTTAGGCTGGGACGAGCGCACAAAAAAAAAAAAAACACTGCTTCTTTGCTTTAAAAAAAAAAAAACTGCTTCCTTGCTGATCACGGTTAGGACGGGCGAGGCATTAAACACATATTTCCAGGGACTGAAGTGGGAATGAGTAGACGTGCACATTTAATTTGGATGCAGAATGTCCCCAGTTTTTCGACTTCCAACGCGCTGTCCAATTTGGAAGTTAACAGCCGAAATGGCATGTTCCAATGCGACCACACTCTGCTGTGCACTCAGCCTCGCTGGAACCTTTTGTTTGCTATTCGACAAGGGTTTTCGTCACTCTCACGCCGCTTCACTCAGGCAGAAGGTGGCGGCTGCAAGCGAGCAAGCAGGGACACTGCTTGGGAGTGCGACATGAAGACACAGGCTCATCTTCACCTCCACACGCTAGGCGGACAGTAAGGAGTTAATGTTGTTGTTTTAACGGCCTGAAGCTAGTTGTTGCTATTAGCCTGAAGCTAGTTGTTGCGATTAGCCGTCCCAATCCTACCTTTAGCCGGGGAGGGAAGAGGGGGGCGTAAAGCTCCAATCTGCTTGCTGCAGCTGCTGCAAGCCGCAGTCTCCCTCCTGAGAATTGAAACGAGTTTAGCGTAGCAAAATGTCCGAAATATAACCAGTCGGGGTTCGTGTGCGCATTCATGCTCGTCCGCTTCAGCTTGTGAAAGTGGAGTATTTTTGATTTTGTGGATTATTGCGAAGAACACTTTTATACTTTCACAGGTTAAAGTGGACCAGAGTAGTAATGTGCATTTGCATTTTGGTGGCGATCGGTCGCCGTTTTAGACAACAGAACTGTCAAAGCGAGCAATATTACCACGCATGCCTTCCTCGCGTGACGTAGACCGCTGAGACAATATAACATAAGCTACGCCCAAAAAAGGGGCGGGGAAATTTGTTGGAAATCTAATCACAAAAAAAAAACCTTAAATCACTACAGAGTCTTTTGTGGTGCTGATGTCATTTTTATATACAAACCTATTATATAAGTGCAAATGGTAAGCTCATCCCAGTGTCCCTTTAAAGGAAATGACGCAAGGGCACCACCAGGAGTGGAGCCAGCGGCTTAATTTGACTCAACACGGGAAACCTCAGCCAGCCCGGACGCGGACAGGATTGACAGCTCTTTCTTGATTCCGTGGGTGGTGGTGCATGGCCGTTCTTAGTTGGTGGAGCGATCTGTCTGGTTAATTCCGATAACGAACGAGACTCCGGCATGCTAACTAGTTATGCGGCCCCGAGCGGTCAGCGTTCACCTTCTTAGAGGGACAAGTGGCGCTCAGCCACGCGAGATTAAGCAATAACCGGTCTGTGATGCCCTTAGATGTCTGGGGCTGCAAGCGCGCCACACTGAGCGGACCAGCGTGTGCCTTCTCTGAACCCCGCTCATGATAGGAACTGGGGACTGCAATTATTTCCCACCAACGAGGAATTCCCCTTAAGCGCGGGTCATAAGCCCGCATTAATTAAGTCCCTGCCCTTTGTACACACCGCCCGTCGCTACTACCGATTGGATGGTTTAGTGAGGTCCTCGGATGGGCCCCGTCGGGGCTGGCCACGGCGCCTGTGGCGCGCCGAGAAGACGATCAAACTTGACTTGATCTAGAGGAAGTAAAAGTCGTAACAAGGTTTCCGTAGGTGAACCTGCGGAAAGATCAATACCGGAGAGAGAGCTTGGCCGGCCACTCGCTTTTGCCCACACCGGAGCCGAGAGGCCGACGGCACGACCGCGCACGCGCCCCACGATGGCACGGGTGGGGGGCCAGACGAGAGCGGGCGACCGTGTTCGCCCCCGGAAGCTGGTCTTTCTGCCCGCGACGCGCACCCACCGCTGCCCCGGAGCGTACCCGTATGCGGACGGATTGGGTGTCTGGGGGGGCTGCGGCCCGCCGGGGAGAGTCACAGCTTCGGCCGGCGCCTAGCAGCAGACTTAAAACTCGTGCGGACCAGGGGAAACCGACTGTTTGATTAAAACACAAGGATCGCGAAAGCCCGCGGCGGGCATTCGTTGACACGATGTGATTTCTGCCCAGTGCTCTGAACGTCAAAGTGAAGAAATTCAATTCACTGCAAACCAAACCGAAAACTGTGAGCAGAAAACCAAGAACCCAACAGAACCGTGGATTTTATAAACCATTCGACCCCTAAATAATGATATGTTGATGATATTTTTCTTCATTCACTTTCACAGTTTGATCATTGATTGATGGAGGTGCTTAACAAAACAAATCGAAAGGACTTATGTTACAATAATATCAACATCATCATCTATGCAAAGGCATATGTTATATATCGTCACTGTCCTGTGAAAATCCATTTTTTTAATTTTTGTTAAATTTTCATGTCAATGGGATGTCTGTAACGCGGAAACCCCATTCATGTAAAAACATTTTTAAAAATGAAAAAAAAAAAAAGAACAGCGAGTATATGTAACGTGAGTTACTGTATACATTGTTATTCAACATTAAGTAGTAGTTACGTTTATTTTACAGTTACATTTACAGTGTCTTAGTGTTGCATCTGGCACTTGAGGGCAACCATTCAGGCCCTCATTGAAAAGGAGTTTCACACCCCTGCCCTAGACTAAGGCGTATATTATATTAAATATTACAAAATATTGTTGTACTGTCTTACCATCTTGCTTCTTGAGGCCGTATCTTTTGCCAGGGCTCTTTCCTCCATGATTCTTGCTGCTACCACCAGCCTTCTTGGAAGCAAACTGCAGAGTGGGCAGGAGAAAGAAATCAGCAGGATCTAAAAGCCCTGCAACCACAATATAATTACATATTAAGTGAAGAAGCAACCATCTCATACAGGGCTGAACAATTATGGAAAATCTAATTGTGATTTTTTTTCATAAAAATTGCGATTGCTATATGATTTGTGATTCTATTGTTATTATTGATAGCATTAGCATAGTGTGCATGCTTTGATTTCTCCAGTGCTTTCAACTCCATCCAGCCCACCCTATTGGGAGACAAGCTGGAGCGGGCAGGAGTGGCCCACCACCTCACCACATGGATCCAGGGTTACCTCACAAACCGGCCACAGTATGTGAGGACACAGGACTATGTCTGACGTGCTCCTCCGCAGCACGGGGGCCCCGCAGGGAACTGTCTTGGCTCCCTTCCTGTTCACCCTCTACACCTCGGACTTCAACTATAGCACCCCTACCTGTCAAATGCAGAAGTTCTCTGATGACTCTGCGATTGTCGGCCTCATCACAGGCGGAGATGATCGGGAGTACAGAGAACTTACTCAGGGTTTTGTGGACTCGTGCCAGCAGAACCGCCTCCTGATCACTGCGGGGAAATCCAAAGAGATGGTGGTGGATTTCTGTAGGCGCCATCAATCTGCACCTGCACAAGTGAATATCCGGGGAACAGATGTTGAGAGAGTCTCAACTTACAAGTATGTTGGTGTTCATCTGAGCAATAAACTGGACTGGAGCGACAACACAGGGTCTATAGGAAGGGTCAGAGCAGACTCTTCCTACTTAGGAGACTGAGGTCTTTTGGGGTTCAGGGGATACTCCTCAGGAACTTTTATGACTCGTGGTTGCATCGGTCATTTTCCAGGGAGTGGTCACCTGGGCAGGCGGCGTCTCGGCCCGGGACAAGAAGCGGCTGGACAAACTGGTCAGGAGGGCCGGCTCTGTCCTGGGCTGCTCCCTGGACTCTGTGGACTCAGTGGGGGACAGGAGGATGATGGCCAAGCTGTCATTAATGCTGGACAACCCGGGCCACCCCCTCCAGGGCACCCTAACAGCACTCCACAGCTCCTTCAGTGACAGACTGTTACACCCTCGTTGTCCAAAGGAGAGATTCCGCCGCTCCTTCTTGCCTGCTGCTGTCAGACTCTTTACCAAGAACATTGTGTAGTCTCTACAACCGGCGGACATTAGTGCAATTGTGAAGTCCTGCACCTGAGCTCATATCGTGCAATACCCAACATTCCCCACTACTGTTAGGCTAGTTTTATTTTTATCAAACGCTGTTCCTTATATTTCACTGCAGCACTGCAGCACTGTCACTTACTTAGAGTATTTTTCCTCTGTACTATGTACAGGCTCAAATGAGTGTTTCTTCATACTTTATATGTAGATGTATGTTGGTGTGTATATACATGTGTATATACACATGGTTACTACGTATATTTACATAGGTTTGATTCTGAATGTTTGCCGTTAATGTTATACATCAATGGCTACATTATGCCGCTGTCTCTGTGTGACCTATATCTTTGCTGCTGAAACACTGAAAATGTCCCCACTGTGGGATCAATAAAGGCCTTCTTATTCTATCTTATCTTAAAAAAAAATTGACTTGTTTTATACGCACCGAATGGAGCAAATGGCGGATTGTTGTTGTTGCAAATCTGCTTGCTACTGTCCGGACTATGCGTCCCTGGCTGATTCCATTCAGTGCAAGTCATCAGAGTAAGGTAATAACTAGGGATATGCGCGACTAGTCGTTTAACTGTTTAACCGTCTACGATTTATTAAACGTTTAGTATTTTAATAGTCAGTTAAACGCTGCATTCGCTGCAAGTATCACGTATCTTGTTCCTCATGCCTCTGCCTTGGCCTCTCTAAACAAGCTTAGCTTAGAGAGAGAATTGCTCCCCTCCCCCCTGCCCACACGCACACATAGTAGGGGGCGTGGACACTAAGGCTAGGTTCACACCGCAGGTCTTAATGCTCAATTCGGATTAAAAATAAAAAATAAAAAAATAAATAAATAAATAAATAAAATTTTTGCCGAAGCGTTCATATTACATTATAAATGCGACCTGGGTCTTGTCTGCTGTATAAACACGTGCGTCGCCAAAGTAACGCGCACGCATGTGCAGAAGAAGAGACGAACGACGTCACTCCCGAGTCCCGACGTTGTGTTTGCGGAAGTAAATGTGGTCCAGCGTGTCTCTGCATTTATACAGTCAAGTGATTAGAAAGGAGGTAGAAATAAATACAGTATTTGGGGAAAATCACGAGGCGACGCTTTAACATTTTTAACAGCTTTTTTCCAACTGCGTTAAGAGCCCTAAACAATCACTCTGTGTAACACGTGAAATATGCTAATGCAACAAGCTCCAGTTTTCAATATGCATATCACATCAATCAATCAATCACATTTTATTTATATAGCACTTTTCATACATAAAAATGCAACTCAAAGTGCTTTAAAACATTCAAAGCAAAACATAGATAATTAGAAAAAAAATAAAATATATATATTTTTTTTAAATCCATTCATGCCCTCCCTCCCAACAAACCCAAGACAGATATCCATTAGTACATCAGCAATCATTCACACACACCCACACAAAGTGCACAACCTGATAAAATGTGTTAAAAAGACATGACAAGGCACAGAGAAACCATATGAGGAAAGGGTACCCAAGGGGAGCTCTCCGCGCCGAGGGGAATGACAGTCCACGGCCACGGCGCCAGAGGACCTCAGGATCCGCGAGGGCTGGTATGATAAAAGCAAATCAGATAAATAAGATGGCCCAAGACCATTAACACATTTATAAACTAATAAAAGTACTTTAAAATAGATCCTGAAACACACAGGGAGCCAATGCAGCAATTTCAAAACTGGCGTAATGGGCTCCCGCCCTCTGGTTCTCGTCAGCACCCGAGCGGCTGAATTCTGCAGTAGTTGCAGTGGTGAAATGCTCTTTTTCGGGAGGCCAGCGAGCAGGGCATTACAGTAATCTAAACGACAGGAAATAAAAGCATGCATCAGCACTTCCGTGTTAGCCTGAGAGAGAAACGGGCGGACTCTGGCGATATTCTTAAGGTGATAAAAACCACTCTTGGTTACAT
The DNA here is from genome assembly GCF_054856515.1 of Filicampus tigris. Classification (NCBI taxonomy): domain Eukaryota; kingdom Metazoa; phylum Chordata; class Actinopteri; order Syngnathiformes; family Syngnathidae; genus Filicampus; species Filicampus tigris. The sequence continues at coordinate 22,283 of NW_028233443.1, read as the reverse complement.
TTTTAATATGAGGAATAAAACTGAGCTCAGAGTCAAAAATGACGCCAAGGTTCTTCACACAATATGAGGGATTAAAAATGTGTAGTTTTGGTAAAAGCTTCTCTCTCTGACCTTCGGGACCGATAACTAAAACCTCAGTTTTGTCCTGATTGAGCTGTAGGAAATTATCTGCCATCCATGACTTGATATCTAAAATGCAATTTAAAAGGGTATCAATGGGTCCTGTGTCATCAGGAGACACGGCAATATACAGCTGCGTGTCATCAGCATAGCTGTGAAAGCTGATGCCGTGTCCCCTGATGACATCCCCAAGGGGAAGCATATAAAGATTAAAAAGTAGGGGGCCTAAAATCGAACCTTGAAGAACCCCACATTTAATTTCATGGGTTTTGGAGGAACAAGTATCCATACTTACAAAGAAATATCGGTCTGTGAGATAGGAATAAAACCAGTCAAAAACAGTACCAGAGATGCCCACTAGATTTTTAAGTCTATTTAATAAAATTTGGTGATCTACTGTATCAAAAGCAGCGCTTAGATCCAGTAGCACCAAGACTGTGAGTTTTCTCACGTCTGCAGTGCACCTAATATCGTTTAAAATCCTTAAAAGAGCAGTCTCCGTACTGTGGTTCATCCTAAAACCAGATTGATATTTCTCCAAAATATTATTTGTATTTAAAAAATGATTCAACTGCATGAAAACCAGTTTTTCTAAAATCTTACTTAAAAACGGTAAGTTGGATACAGGTCTGTAATTATTAAAAACGCTCGGGTCAGAATTGGTCTTCTTCAGAAGTGGCTTCACCACCGCCGTTTTAAAGGCAGCGGGAAAGACGCCTGTCTGAAGAGAGCAATTGACTATATTTAAGATTTGTTCCTCAAAAAATCCATAAACTGTCTTAAAAAGAAATGTGGGAATTGGATCCAAAAGGCAGGTTGTTGGGTTTACCTGGGAGAAAACTCGAACAAGTGTCCTTGCATCAACCAGGACAAAACTTTCCAGTGTTTCCTCATGTAAATATGATTGTCCGGGTTTATTAAAACTTGTGTTTTGACGGGCTAAAAGACTGGATCTTATGTCATCGATTTTACTTCTGAAGTGGTCTGCAAAGTCCTCACAGAGAGCGTCTGTTGGTCTCTGTGGGGACTTATTAAAATCAGAACTAGTTAAAAGTTCAAAGGTGGAAAAGAGAACTCTGGGGTTGTTTTTATTGACTGTAATGAGGTTTGAGAAATAGGAAGATCTTGCCAGTTTTACTGTTTTATTGTCGGATTTCAGTTGTTCGCATAAAATTTCATAGTGTACTGTAAATTTACTTTTTCTCCACCTCCTCTCTGCACACCTGCATTTTCTCTTTGATATTTTGATAGCATTGTTTCTCCACGGGGGTACAGTCTTTTTTTTTGTTGTTTTAATTAAAAGTGGAGCTACTGAATCTAATGATGATTTAAGATGTAGGTTAAAATTGTCAACAATAAGATCACAGGGTGCAGGTTAAATGTTAGCAGGAGTGCTTTTTAAGATCTCGATAGAATTTGCAGCCACCTCAGAAGATAGGTAGCGTTTCTTCACTGTTCTTACCGGGACTGTAGATGGTTAAAACTGGCGATGTTAAAATAGACACAGTAGTGGTCTGACACTGCCAAGTCAACAACAGAGGACACACCAGCAGACAAGCCATAGGTTATAACCAAATCCAGGGTGTGTCCTCTGTTGTGAGTTGGCTGCAAAACGTGCTGTTTAAAATCCAAGCAGTTTAAAAGGTTTAAAAAATCTCTGGATAGTGGGTCCGAGATGTTGTCCATGTGTAAATTAAAATCGCCAGTTATTAATATCCTGTTATCCTGTTCAGCACGGCCAGATTAATTATTGTGCTGGACGTGCGCTCATGGTGGTATGAATGAGCAGTATTAACATATACTAGATTACCACTGTTAAAACCACGTTGTTTGTGTGTGCAAGGGAAGCGTCTGCCGGTGATGGTTTCAATGGGAAAGTTGTCCGATAGTGGTAATGATAATGAGGGCCTGCAGGGGGAGCTAGTGAGGGTGGTGGTACTGTGAGCAGCTGGTATTGGCCTGTAGGTGATGGTAGTGACATTGTCATTGCAGCGTTTATGAGTAGAAGAAGAAATATGATTGGTAAACAAGAGTCAGCTGGGAGTGGAATTGGTTACGACATGGTGGATGTTAGCGGCTAAAATCTTGCTACCAAGAGAGTTCGGATGAACACCATCCGGCTGGTAAAAAGACGGGCGACTCCAGAATAGATTAAAATTGTCAATAAAAGCAAAGTCAAGGTGGCCACAAGTGCGTAGGAGCCACGTGTTCAAGCTTAAAAGGCGGCTGAAGCGCTCGACTCCGCGAGACAATGCCGGCAAAATGCCACTCACCCAGACCGCAGGTTCTTAACAAGGCAAAGAGGGCGTGAAAGTCTCTCTTCGTCTGCTCAGACTGTCGGCGTATTGTCTCGTTTGTCCCTACGTGAACAATGAGCCGGGTTATGGATGATGGCAGAGAGTCAAGAACACCCGGCAGGATGTTAACTACGTCCATGACTTTCGCTCCGGGAAAACAGCGGGTGACGGAGCCGGGATAGTGAGTATGTCTAATGGTGCTGTCGCCAATTATAACGGTGGTCGGTGGGTGACGTGAGGAGGGAACGCCAAGGGACTCACTGCCGGCGGGAGATTCACGACCCCACTGTCCAGGATGGCTCCGGCAAGGCCGAGTGATGACGGTGGATGACACCGGTGAGTGTCGCCGATGATGCTGGTGATGTCGACCACTCGTGTACCGGGACACCGCGTCCTGGAGCAGCCCGACGCGTGAGTGGACGGCCGGGTCACCAGCGGATCCGCCCAACATGGGGTTCCCGGCCGAGGTCGTCGCAGTGGGTGGCGGGGAATCCGGGGGAGCCCCTGGGAGCACAGCCCCAGCGTCGGACGCAGCAGTCGGTGTATATATCTCGCAGTAACCTCACAACATGCAATATTCAACTCAGTTGAACTTAATATCTGCTCAATCTGTGTTCTGCAATGTCCTTTTTTTATTTTTAACAGTGAAAACTTGATTATTTTATTTATTTATGTGTGGGTGTACATGTATACATGGTACATGTATGTATGTGTATATTTACATGCATATGTGTGTGTATATGTTTGTGTAGGTATGCAGATGTGTATATGTTTTTAGTCTTTGCACTGAAAGGGCCTGCTCTTTACCTTTCGTTGCACTTGTTGTAATGACAATAAATTTGAATCTGAATCTGATTTCATGGAGACATCACTAACGATGATGTCACGTCACAACCGTGCGTAGAAAAATGAATCGATCTGAGCCGTGGCTGAATTACTACAATCGCCATAAATGTCCACTTTATGCTTCATGTTTCAAGTAGGAATAAATTAAAGTAAAATATAAAGTCAATAGTGTTACTCAAAACAACTTTGCAGATTCGATCCCCTCGCTGCCAGCAGTCTCCGTCCGCCTGCGTGCAGCACTGTCAATGTCGGATGGATGCGACCTGGCAGTTCGGACCGCGAACGCACGGAAAAAGATCGGATACGTATCCGATCTAGGACCACATACGAAAGCGACCCAGGTCGCATTTGAAAAAATCGGAATTGAGCCGTTCGGACGGTCATAAAAAAATCATATGGGCAAAAAAATCCGATCTGGGTCGCATTTGCCTAGCCTAAGTTTGGGGAAGAATATTTAGAAAAGTAAAAAAAAAGGTGTCGAGGATACCACGAAAAACAATGGCACCGTTTGGCAGTATTTTGATGCAGCAGATGACAACAAGGTCGGCTGTAGGCTTCGTAAGCATAAACTCGCTTAAGACCATGAGAAACCACATTCAAAGTAACACCCGATGTGAACCTGCAGGTCGATGGCGGCGGGGGCCAGGCAGACGAGCATGAGAGCGTTTGTTCCAGCCGGACTGGCGCAGTCATGCTCACCGCACAGCAAAGATTACCCAACTAATTTGTAAAATGACACAATATGCTGCCGCTTTCTTTTGTTGAGGGCAAAGGGTTCGAAAAATTCATGCTGTATATCGAGCCTGAGTACACGGTGCTAAGTCGCAAAAAAATCACGCCCCAACTCGAGAGTAACCATAACCAAATAAAAGAGGAGATGCTACGAGCGTTTGAGCGGGTCAACTATGTGGCCATAACTACAGACGGTCCATAGCCACTGAATCTTAAATGACTGTAACGTGTCATTATGTGGACGAAGGACATCTCTGCGGCTGTGTGCTTCATGCGCTTTGGAGGAAAGACACAAAGCTGAAAACGTGGCTGCTCTACTGCGGAGTGTGATGGGTGCTGACACTAGAAGTTGTCGCCTGTGTGCATGATAATGCACCTAACATGGCGAATGAGACCCTACAGGACTGGGAGTGTAACATGGCGAATGAGACCCTACAGGACTGGGAGTCAGTACCATTACTCATTACATTATTCATTATAAATGCCATGCATTGGATTGGCAAATGTATCAGAAATGTATTTTTCTTTCAATTGTTCACTTTAATTCAGTCAGTTGTTGTTACATCAATAGAATTTAAATTAACAAACTGTCCTTAAGTTTGGGCTAAAATAGCCCATCCTGTAAATACGAAAAAACCTTTGCATTTTAAAGTTTGAATTCAATATGTATTAAATTTCAATTTTTCTTGCTTATAGAATAGTCGACTCGTCGCAAATAAAATTTGAGACTAGTCGGCAGGCAAATTAGTCGAAATTCCCATCCCTAGTAATTACAAAACATTTTTGTTGTTGTATTGCGCTATATATGGTTGATGCAGTCATGCAAGGTACACCAGCATATTCGGTACAAATAAAAATAGTTCTCAATCTACAGTATTTATAAATAATGTGTTTTGCATTTTTAGTGGGTGGTGGATCATTTTGACTCTGTCATGTCATAAGTAGCTCTCAGGCTGAAAAAGTGTGGGCACCCCTGGTGTAAACAATAGCTTTGCCACTTCTTACATATCACTTTGTTTCATGAAACATGTAAAAGTGGACAGCACTTCTTAATCACTCAACTTCTCAAACTGTTTGGACGGAAAAAAACAATAATCTAGTCGCTCGACCATTTCCTACATGTCACTTCATTTCATGAAACATGATATGCAAACGTGGACTGCACTTCTTAAATCACTCACTCAACTTACCATATAGACTGATAAATAAATAAAACATGCATGTATAAAATGACAGCTTACCTTATCTCCAGTTAGTAACATAACACAAGCCACCCGGTAGGAAATATAAGATAAATGCCTACTTATGACATAAAAGCGTCATAAGTAGAAATTACCACTCGGCGGCATCTCATCATTAAAAAGGAAGTCAACCCAAACATATTTTTTCAAGAAATATGTTCTCTGCAGGCCCACTAGTTGAAACTGGGCATTCTGAATGATATTGCGTTTGTGGAATATGAGTTAACCCATTTAAGCCCGAAGCCCCTAGTGAGACATCTCTCCAGAATCTACGGTTGTCTTTGGAGTCACCCTTGAAACCCTGACATTTTCGCCATCTACAAAATAATTAATATCTCAGCCCCTTTAGCAGATAGAAACATAATTCCCCCCAAATTTGAGAGCTTAGACACGGGTTTCACACAGGCCCGAGTTTATTAATCTAAACTGTTTCAATCGAAGATGCAAGTGAAGCACGATTTTTAATTTTTAAAAAATCGAGTGGTAAAGTGCGCCTGTGTCTTTGGCGACCCTCTTGACAATTCGGCTCATTTTACTGTTTTGGCTGATTAGTGCTTCATTCACAAACGCTCTGCTTGTGTATGATCGCCAAACTTTATTGGACTTGCGATGCGGCGTTGGAAGTTCGGCTCTGTTTGAGCATGACTGGAAAGACACGTTGCCCGCTGACATCGGGGCGGACCTCTTCCATCTCCCACCGCACCACCTCCGCGAAAGCGGCGCCGAGGCAAAAGTGGTGGCAAGCGAGCGAGGCTAAAAAGGCAGCAGGTGCACGCTTCGTCCCCTGCTCGCTCTCGGACGCATGGACGTACTCCACTGCTGTGCCTCGCTCGAGACCCTGCTGCTGGCTGCCTGATACCCATCGTTGGCTGTGCCGAGGAATTCTGGCTGCGCCGCCGCCTACCATGCGCCATCAGACGCATTGTGAATCGGCAACTTCAAGGAGCTTCCCAGGGCCCGCCAATCGTTGGTGACACGCGCATCTGCTGCTGTTCCCACAAGGATAGCGTTGTTGACCGCCCAGTCGTTGACGAAGAAATCGTTTATCCTGAGGGAGCTATGTCTTTCCAACAACTTGGATTTCCTCTGCTTGACGGAGACTTGGACTGGCCCCGGCGAGTGCAGTGCGATGGTTGAACTATTACCGCCTGCATGCTCTTACTTGGATGCGCCGAGAACTTCAGGGCGAGGTGGAGGAACGGCGACTGTTTTTAAAAACAAATTTAAATGTAAAAAGGTGTATATTCGCCACAGCGTTCAGCAGCTTTGAGGGCACATTCTTTGAAGTTGCCAGTGCCGTCCCTGTGCTCTGCGCTGTCATATACCATCCTCCCAAATACAATACATTTGAATGACTTTTCAAATCTCGCCAAAATCATGTTGCGATATGATCGTATCCTGTTCATGGGGGACTTTAACATTCACGTGTGCCGTCCTGAAAAACCACTGGCAAAGGACTTTTTAAGACTCATTGACTTCAATTTGGTGCAGTGCGTGGCTGACTCCACTCACAAACAACTTTAGACCTTGTCCTCTCTTATGGTCTATCGGTCTCAAATTTGAAAGTTTTGGACAATGTGCTCTCTGATCATATGACTGTGCTCTTTGATGTAATGTTTTCCAGTACTGTCAGAGCTAATGCTAGTGAGCGCAAGGCCCAGGTTTTAAACCACCTCACTGCTAGTCAGTTCTCTGATGCCTTTGATGAGCTTTGTGTTCCCTCTTCAAACACAGAGGAGCTCAGCACTTGGTTCCATTCATCCTGCCTTAATATTTTGGACTCCGTGGCTCCATTAAAAATGATGCGGCAAAAAATTAGACCGGAGCCATGGTTTAATGAGAGCACTCGCACAGCTAAACAAGAATGCCACAGATCTGAACGCAGGTGGCAAAAAGACAGGCTGCAGGTTTGATATCAAAACTGCTGGAAACGTTACCAGATAAAGGAGGAGGGGTCCAAGAGAGACCATTCGTCATGTCTGATTCAGGCAAATCGCACAAATCCAAGTGCCCTATTTAAAACAATTGGCTCTGTGCTGAAGCCCCGTCAACCGACTAGCACGGACTCGTCCCCTGAAATGTGCGATACATTCTTGCAGTTTTTCTTTGACAACGTTGCTACAGCCAGGGCTCTTGTTTCGAACGCCACATTTGACCCCTCTGTCCAAGTTCCTTGTTCAGCAGTGTTCAATGCCTTTGAGACGGTTTCTTTGACATTTTTGGAGAAGTGGTTATCCATATGAAACCATCGGGCTCCCCTTTAGAGTCCATTCCTCCACACTTCTTTAAGGAGATTGTCCCGACAATTGGTAAATCGGTTTTGGCCATTATCAACAGCCCTGCTACGTGTTTTCAATGACATCCTCCTGGCAAATGACACTGGAGACCACGCATGTCTCGTTTTGTTGGATTTGACTACAGCTTTCGATACGGTAGACCACAGTATTCTTTTGACTCGCTTACAACACCAGATGGCCATTAGTGGATGCACTCTAGAGTGGTTTGGATCCTATTTAGCTGGCAGGACTTTTTCTGTTAGCCTATGTTCCTCTGAGTCCCGCTCTGCCCCTCTATCGTATGGAATTCCACATGGTTCTATTTTGGGGCCATTGCTGTTCTCATTGTATTTGCTGCCTCTGGGTTTCATCCTTAGAAAAGACAGTATTTCCTTCCACTGCTATGCGGACGACTGTCAAATCTATGTCTATATCTTTTGAACAACATGGCAGCTTCATTAGGGACACATGGGGATGAAAATTCTGGGTGTCCCAATACTTTTGAACAACATGGCCGCTTCATTACGGATACCTGTGGATGAAAATTCTGCATGTCCCAATACTTTTGAACAACATGGCCTTCATTAGGGACATCTGGGAATGAGAATTCTGTGTGTCCCAATACTTTTGAACAATATGGCTGCTTCATTAGGGACACCTGGGGATGAAAAATCAGGGTGTCCAAATACTTTTGAACATGGCCGCTTCATTAGGAACACCTGGGGATGAAAGTTCTGAGTGTCCCAATACTTTTGAACAACATGGCCGCTTCATTAGGGACAACTGTGGATGAAAATTCTGGGTGTCCCAATACTTTTGAACAACATGGCCGCTTCATTAGGGACACCTGAGGATAAAAATTCTGGGTGTCCCAATACTTTTGAACAACATGGCCGCTTCATTAGGGACACCTGGGGATGATAATTCTGTGTGTTCCAATACTGTAAGATGGCCGCCTTACTGTGGCTGGCTGAGTGGCGAGAATCATGGTTGTAGCTAATATCCCTGCCCAAGATGGCCGCCGCACTCAGGAAACCTCGGGGTGAGTATCCCCAGTCTGGCTAATGTCCCTTCCCAAGATGGCCGCCGCACTGGGGAGACCTCGGGGTGAGTACTCCCAGTCTATCTATTGTCCCTGTCCAAGATGGCTGCCACACTGGGGAGACCTCGGGGTGAGTATCCCCAGTCTAGCTAATGTCCCTGTCCAAGATGGCTGCCGCACTGTGGCGACCACAGGGTGAGTATCCCCAGTCTAGCTAATGTGCCTGTCCAAGATGGCTGCCGCACTTGGAAGACCTCGGGGTGAGTATCCCCAGTCTAGCTAGTGTCCCTGCCCAAGATGGCCGCCACACTGTGGCGACCACGGGGTGAGTATCCCCAGTCTAGCTAATGTCCCTGTCCAAGATGGCCGCCGCACTTCGGAGACCTCGGGGTGAGTATCCCCAGTCTAGCTAATGTGCCTGTCCAAGATGGCTGCCGCACTTGGAATTTTGTGGGAACTGTAAATATTAGGGGTGAAAACAAAAAGTTGAAAAGCTTAATGAGTTGAATGAGTTGAATGACTTGATTTTTTGGAAATGGAATGGTGTAAATGTGAAATGTTGAATGTGCCATTAAGAATGAATGGGATTTTTTGGGGTGAAAGACGGGAAATATTGGGGGAATCCTAAATGTTAAGCGCAAAAAAATACAAATCGTGATTACATTAATTTTTGGAATAATTTGACATTTGAACGGGGTGAATCGGACGAAGTATGTGGAAGTAGTTACACTTTGAATTGTGCCATTGGAAATGAATAGTTTTTTTTGTGGTTTACAAAGTTGAATTTTGGGGGAACCGTAAATGTTAGGGGTAAATACAAAAAGGAGCCCCAATGGCATGAATTTTTGGAATAGTTTAAAGTTCGAACGGGGTGAATCAGATGAATTATGTGGAAGTAGCGGAATGCCAAAAAAAGGGGAGGAATAAGATTAATAACTAGAGAATGCAATTTCTGGAGAAATTGCGTGTGAAGGCGAAGGAAGCTGAAAAGAAACTGCAGAATGCGTTGGAATGAAGTAGAATGAAGTTGAATGATTCTGAATAAATTTTAATGATATTGAATGAAGTTGAATAAAGTGGAATGAAGTTGAATAAAGTCGAATGATGGTGAATAAAGTTGAATGATACTGAATAAAGTTGAATGATATTGAATGAAGTTGAATAAAGTGGAATGAAGTTGAATAAAGTGGAATAAAGTCAAATGATGTGAATAAAGTTGAATGATACTGAATAAAGGCGAATGGTACTGAATGAAGTTGAATAAATTTGAATTAAGTTGAATGATACTGAATAAAGTTGAATGACACTGAATAAAGTTGAATGACACTGAATAAAGTTGAATGATACTGGTGCAGTGAGTTGAATGAGCTGAATGAAGTTGAATGAAGTAGAATTAAGTTGAATGACCTCTATGAAATATTGTGGACTGAGCGGGAATCCACCAATGCAGCAAATGGGGATGTGTTGACTGTGCCATTGGAATTGAATGGGGTTTTTGGGTGTGAAAAAAGTTGAATTTTGGAGGAACCATAAATGTTAGGGGCAAAAAAAAACAAGTTTTGATGGCATTAATTTTTGGAATAATTTGACATTCGAACGGGGTGAATCGGATGAAGTATGTGGAAGTAGTGACAGTTTGAATGTGCCATTGGAAATGAATGGGTTTTTTGGGGGTGAAAAATGTTTAATTTTGGGGGAACCGTAAATGTTAGGGGTGAAATCAATAAGGAGCAGCCATGGCATGATTTTTTGGAATAGTTTAAAGTTGGAACGGGGTGAATCGGATGAAGTATGTGGAAGAAGCGGCACGCCAAAGTATTGAAATGGGGAGACCTCGGGGTGAGTATCCCCAGTCTAGCTAATGTCCCCTCCCAAGATGGCCGCCGCACTGGGGAGACCTCGGGGTGAGTATCCCCAGTCTAGCTAATGTCCCTTCCCAAGATGGCCGCCGCAATGGGGAGACCTCGGGGTGAGTATCCCCAGTCTAGCTAATGTCCCTGCCCAAGCTGGCTGCCGCACTGGGGAGACCTCGGGGTGAGTATCCCCAGTCTAGCTAATGTCCCTTCCCAAGATGGCCGCCGCAATGGGGAGACCTCGGGGTGAGTATCCCCAGTCTAGCTAATGTCCCGGCCCAAGATGGCCACCGCACCCTCGGGGTGAGTATCCCCAGTCTAGTGTTGAAAAGCTGAATGTGAGTTGAATGAGTAAAATGACTTGGATTTTTGGAAAAGTTGAATGGGATTTTTTGGGGGTGAAAGACGGGAAATATTGGGAGAACCGTAAATGTTAGGGGGCGAAAAAAAAAAAAAGTTGTGATGGCATGGATTTTTTGGAATAATTTGAACGGGGTGAATCACATGAATTATGTGGAAGTAGTTGATGTTTGAATGTGCCATTGGAAATGAATGGTTTTTTTTGGGGTGAAAAAGGTTGAATTGTGGGGGAACTGTAAATGTTAGGGGTAAAAACAAAAAGTTGAAAAGCTTAATGAGTTGAATGACTGTAATTTGTGGAAATTGGGAAGGTGTCAATGTGAAAAGTCCAATGTTCCAATGGAAATGAAAGATGAATGGATGCATTTTTGTGTTTTTTTAAGTGTGTGTTGAATTAGTGGGAAGTAGGAATTTTGGCGGTGTTGAAAAGATGAATGTTAGCTGAATGAGTTGAATTTGTGGAAATTGGGAAGGTATAAACGTGAAAAGTTGAATGTTCCAATTGAAATGAATGGTGAATAGTTGTATTTGTGTTTGGTTTTTTTAAGTGTGAATGAGTTGAATGTGTGGGAAGTAGGACTTTCGGGGGTGTTGAAAAGCTGAATTTGAGCTGAATGAGTTGAATGACTTGAATTTGTGGAAATTGGGAAGGTGTAAATGTGAAAAGTTGAACGTTTCAATGAAAATAAATGGTGAATAGTTGAATTTTTGTGGGTTTTTAAGTGTGAATGAGTTGAATGTGTGGGAAGTAGGAATTTTGTGAGTGTTTAAGAACTGAATATGAGTTGAATAACTTGAATGTGTGGAAATTGGTAAGGTTTAAATCTGAATAGTTGAATGTTTCAATGGAAAGGAATGGTTAATAGTGTATTTTTTGTGGGGTTTTTAATGGTGGATGAGTTGAACGTGTGGGAAGTTGGAAGTTTGGGGGTGTTGAAAAGTTGAATGTGAGCTGAATGAGTAGAATGACTTGTATTTGTGGAAAATGAAATGGTGTAAATGTGAAAAGTTGAATGTGCCAATGGAAATGAATGGGGAATAGTTTAATTTTTGTGTGTTTTTTTACAGGTGGATAAGTTAAATTTTTGGGAAGTAGGAAATTGGGGTGTGTTGAAAAGCTTGACCTATATGAGTTGAATGAGATGAATGTTGTGAATTTCAAATAGGAATGATTAAAGTGTGATTTGATGAATATGGCAATGGGAATGAATGGTGGAATTTTGTGTTTTTTTACGGGTGAATAAGTTGAATTTTTGGGAAGTAGTAATTGTGGGTGTGTTGAAATGCTTTACCAATGTGAGTTGAATGAGTTGAATCTTATGAATTCGTAATTGGAATGGTGGAAATGGGAAATGTTGAATATGCCATTGGAAATGAATGGGGTTTTTGGGGTAAAAAATGGGAAATTTGGGGGAAACCATAATTTTTTTTTAATTTAGAAAAAGGACCCAATGTTGGCGTGAATTTTTTGAATATATTGAAGTTGGAATGGCGAGAATCGGTTGAAAAATGTGTAAGTAGAAGCACGCCGAGAAACTGAGAGAATTAATTAAAATGTTAATAATAAAGTTGAATAGTGTAGTGAAGACCTACAACTCGGGGTGAGTATCCCCAGTCTGGCTAGTGTTCTTTCCCAAGATGGCCGCTGCACTGGGGAGACCTCGGGGTTAGTATCCCCCGTCTAGCTAATGTCCCTACCCAAGATGGCCGCCGCACTGGGGAGACCTCTGAATGAATATCCCCAGTCTAGCTAATGTTCCTTCCCAAGATGGCCGCCGGACTGGGGAGACCTCGGGGTTAGTATCCCCCGTCTAGCTAATGTCCCTACCCAAGATGGCCGCCGCACTGGGGAGACCTCTGAATGAATATCCCCAGTCTAGCTGATGTTTCTTCCCAAGATGGCCGCCGGACTGGGGAGACCTCGGGGTGATCATCCCCAGTCTAGCTAATGTCCCTGCCCAAAATGGCTGCCGCACCTTCGGGGTGAGTATCTCCAGTCTAGTTTTGAAAAGCTGAATGTCAGTTGAATGAGTAAAATGACTTGAATATTTGGAAATGTTTAATGTGCCATTAAAAACAAATGGGATTTTTTGGCGTGAAAGACGGGAGGAAATATTGGGAGAACCGTAAATGTTAGAGGGCGAATAAAAAATAGTTGTGATGGCATGGATTTTTTTGAATAATTTGAACGGGGTGAATCGGATGAATTATGTGGAAGTAGTTGATGTTTGAATGTGCCATTGGAAATGAATGGGGTTTTTTGGGGTGAAAAAGGTTGAATTGTGGGGGAACTGCAAATGTTAGGGGTGAAAAAAAAGAGTTGGAAAGCTTAATGAGTTGAATGACTTGAATTTGTGGAAATTGGGAAGGTGTCAATGTGACCTCACGTTGAGTATCCCCAGTCGAGCTAATGCCCCTTCCCAAGATGGCCACTGCACTGGGGAGACCTCGGGGTGAGTATTCTCAGTCTAGCTATTGTCCCTTCCCAAGATGGCCGCCGCACTGGAGAGATCTCGGGATGAGTATTCCCAGTCCAGCTAATGTCCCTGTCCAAGACAGCCGCCGCACTGGGGAGACCTTGGGATGAGTATCCCCAGTATAGCCAATGTGACTGCCCAAGATGGCCGCTGCACTGGGGAGACCCCGGTGATATTATCCCCAGTCTAGCGAATGTACCTATCCAGGATTGCCACCGCACCGAAGAGACCTCTAGGTGAGTTTCCACGGTCAAGCTAATGTCCCTTCCCAAGATGGCCGCCGCACTGGGGAGACCTAGGGATGAGTATCCCCAGCCAAGCTAATTTCCCTGTCCAAGAGGGCCGCCGCACTGGGGAGAGCTCGGGGTGAGTATCCCCAGTCTAGCTAATGTAACTGTCCAAGAAGGCCGCGACACTGGGGAGAGCTCAAGTGAGTATCCCCAGTCTAGCTGATGTAACTGCCTAAGATGGCCGCCGCATTGGGGAGAGCTCGGGGTGAGTATCCCCAGTCTAGCAAATGTCCCTTCCCAAAATGTCCGCCGCAATGAGAAACCTCACGTTGAGTATCCCCAGTCTAGCTAATGTCCCTGTCCAAGATGGCCGCCGCACTGGGGCGACCTCGGGGTGAGTATCCCTCGTCTAGCTAATGTCTCTGTCCAAGATATCCGCCGAACTGGGGAGACCTCGGGGTGAGTATCCCCAGTCTAGCTAATGTGCCTGTCTAAGATGGCCGCCGCACTGAGGAGACCTCGGGGTGCGTATCCCCAGTCTGGCTAATGTAACTGCCTAAGATGGCCGCCGCACTAAGGAGACCTCAGGATGTGTATCCCCAGTCCAGCTAATGTTCCTTCCAAAGGTGGCCGTCGCATTGGGGAGACCTCGGGGTGAGTATCCCCAGTCTAGCTAATGTAACTGCCTAAGATGGCCGCCGCACTAAGGAGACCTCAGGATGTGTATCCCCAGTCTAGCTAATGTTCCTTCCAAAGGTGGCCGTCGCATTGGGGAGAGCTCGGGGTGAGTATCCCCAGTCTAGCAAATGTCCCTTCCCAAAATGTCCGCCGCAATGAGAAACCTCACGTTGAGTATCCCCAGTCTAGCTAATGTCCCTGTCCAAGATGGCCGCCGCACTGGGGCGACCTCGGGGTGAGTATCCCTCGTCTAGCTAATGTCTCTGTCCAAGATATCCGCCGAACTGGGGAGACCTCGGGGTGAGTATCCCCAGTCTAGCTAATGTGCCTGTCTAAGATGGCCGCCGCACTGAGGAGACCTCGGGGTGCGTATCCCCAGTCTGGCTAATGTCCCTGCCCAAGATGGCCGCCTGTCCAAGATGGTCGTTGCACTGTGGAGACCTCGGGGTGACTATCTCCAGTCTAGCTAACGTCCCTGCCCAAGATGGACGCCGCACTGTGGAGATCTCGGGGTGAGTTTCCACAGTCTAGCTAATGTCCCTGTCCAAGATGGTCACCACACTGTGGCGACCACGGGGTGAGTATCCCCAGTCTAGCTAATGTCCCTGCTCAAGATGACTGCCGCAATGGGGAGGCATCGGGCTGAGTATCCCAAGTCTAACTAATGTCCCTAACCAAGATGGCCGCCACACTAAGGAGACCTCAGAATGTGTATCCCCAGTCTAGCTAATGTTCCTTCCAAAGGTGGCCGCCGCATTGGGGACACCTCGGGGTGGGTATCCCCAGCCAAGCTAATGTCCCTGCCCAAGATGGCTGCCGCACCTTCGGGGTGAGTATCTCCAGTCTAGTTTTGAAAAGCTGAATGTGAGTTGATTGAGTAAAATGACTTGAATTTTTGGAAATATTTAATGTGCCATTAAAAACAAAAGGGATTTTTTGGGGTGAAAGACGGGAGGAAATATTGGGAGAACCGTAAATGTAGGAGGGCGAATAAAAAAAAGTTGAGATGGCATGGATTTTCTTGAATAATTTGAACGAGGTCAATCGGATGAATTATGTGGAAGTAGTTGATGTTTGAGCTAATGTTCCTTCCAAAGGTGGCCGTCGCATTGGGGAGACATCGGGGTGAGTATCCCCAGCCAAGCTAATGATCTTTCCCAAGATGGCCGCCGCACTGGGGACACCCCGGGGTGAGTATCTCCAGTCTAGCAAATGTCCCTTCCCAAAATATCCGCCGCAATGAGAAACCTCACGTTGAGTATCCCCAGTCTAGCTAATGTCCCTGTCCAAGATGGCCGCCGCACTGGGGCGACCTCGGGGTGAGTATCCCTAGTCTAGCTAATGTCCCTGTCCAAGATATCCGCCGCACTGGGGAGACCTCGTGGTGCGTATCCCCAGTCTGGCTTATGTCCCTGCCCAAGATGGCCGCCTGTCCAAGATGGCCGTCGCACTGTGGAGATCTCGTGGTGAGTTTCCACAGTCGACCTAATGTCCCTGACCAAGATGGTCACCACACTGTGGCGACCACGGGGTGAGTATCCCCAGGCTAGCTAATGTCCCTGCTCAAGATGGCCACCGCAATGGGGAGACATCGGGCTGAGTACCCCCAGTTTTGCTAATGACCCTGCCCAAGATGGCCGCCGCACTGGGGAGACCTCGGGGTGCGTATCCCCAGTCCAGCTAATGTCCCTGCCCAAGATGGCCACCTGTCCAAGATGGCCGCCGCACTGTGGAGACCTCGGGGTGAGTATCTGCAGTCTAGCTAATGTCCCTACCCAAGATGGACGCCGCACTGTGGAGATCTCGGGGTTAGTTTCCAAAGTCTAGCTAATGTCCCTGTCCAAGATGGCCGCCGCAATGGGGAGACATCGGGCTGAGTATCCCAAGTCTACCTAATGTCCCTGACCAAGATGGCTGCCGCACTGGGGAGACCTCGGGGTTAGTATCCCCAGTCTAGCTAATGACCCTGACCAAGATGACCGCGGTACAGGGGAGGCCTCGGGGTGATTAACTCTAGTCTTTCTAATGTCCCTGCCCAAAATGGCCACCGCACTGGGGAGACCTCGGGGTGCGTATCCCCAGTCCAGCTAATGTCCCTGCCCAAGATGGTCACCTGTCCAAGATGGCCGCCGCACTGTGGAGACCTCGGGGTGAGTATCCGCAGTCTAGCTAATATCCCTGCCCAAGATGGACGCCGCACTGTGGAGATCTCGGGGTGAGTTTCCAAAGTCTAGCTAATGTCCCTGTCCAAGATGGCCGCCGCACTTGGGAGACCTCTTTCCCAAGATTGCCGCCACACTGAGGACACCCCGGGGTGAGTATCCCCAGTCTAGCTAATGTCCCTTCCCAAAATGTCCGCCGCAATGAGAAACCTCACGTTGAGTATCCCTAGTCTAGCTAATTTCCCTGTCCAAGATGGCCGCCGCACTGAGGAGACCTCGGGGTGCATATCCCCAGTCTGGCTAATGTCCCTGCCCAAGATGGCCGCCTGTCCAAGATTGCCGTCGCACTGTGGAGACCTCGGGGTGAGTATCTCCAGTCTAGCTAATGTCCCTGCCCAAGATGGACCCTGCACTGTGGAGATCTCGGGGTGAGTTTCCACAGTCTAGCTAATGTCCCTGTCCAAGATGGTCACCACACTGTGGCGACCACGGGGTGAGTATCCCCAGTCTAGCTAATGTCCCTGCTCAAGATGGCCGCCGCAATGGGGAGACATCGGGCTGAGTATCCCAAGTCTACCTAATGTCCCTGACCAAGATGGCTGCCGCACTGGTGAGACCTCGGGGTGAGTATTGCCAGTCTAGATATTGTCCCTGACCAAGATGGCCACCGCAATGGGGAGACATCGGGCTGAGTACCCCCAGTTTTGCTAATGTCCCTGCCCAAGATGGCCGCCGCACTGGGGAGACCTCGGGGTGTGTATGCCCAGTCCAGCTAATGTCCCTGCCCAAGATGGTCATCTGTCCAAGATGGCCGCCGGACTGTGGAGACCTCGGGGTGAGTATCCGCAGTCTAGCTAATATCCCTGCCCAAGATGGACGCCGCACTGTGGAGATCTCGGGGTTGGTTTCCAAAGGCTAGCTAATGTCCCTGTCCAAGATGGCCGCCGCACTTGGGAGACCTCAGGGTGAGTATCCCCAGTCTAGCTAATGTAACTGTCCAAGAAGGCCGCCAAACTGGGGAGAGTTCGGGGTGAGTATCCCCAGTCAAGCGAATGTAACTGCCCAAGATGTCCGCCGCACTAAGGAGACCTCAGAATGTATATCCCCAGTCTAGCTAATGTTCCTTCCAAAGGTGGCCGCCGCATTGGGGACACCTCGGGGTGAGGATCCCCAGCCAAGCTAATGTCCCTACCCGAGATGGCCGGTGCACTGGGGAGACCTCGGGGTGAATATCCCCAGTCTAGCTAATGATCTTTCCCAAGATGGCCGCCACACTGGGGACACCCCGGGGTGAGTATCCCCAGTCTAGCTAATGTCCCTTCCCAAAATGTCCACCGCAATGAGAAACCTCACGTTGAGTATCCCTAGTCTAGCTAATGTCCCTGTCCAAGATGGCCGCCGCACTGGGCAGACCTCGGGGTGAGTAACCCCAGTCGAGCTAATGTCCCTGCCCAGGATGGCTGCCGCACTGAGGAGACCTCAGGATGAGTATCCCCAGTTTAGCTCTCCCTGCCCAAGATGGCCGCCTCACTGGGGAGACGTCGGGGTGAGTATTGCCAGTCTACTTAATGTCCCTTCACAAGATATCCGCCGCACTGGGGAGACCTTGGGGTGAGTACCCCCAGTCTAGCTAATGTCCCTGTCCAAGGTGGCCACCACACAGAGGAGAACTCGGGGTCAGTACCCATAGTCTAGCTAATAACCCGGACCAAGATGGCCAACGCACTGTTGAGACCTCAGGGTGAGTATTGCCAGTCTAGATATTGTCCCTGACCAAGATGGCCACCGCAATGGGGAGACATCGGGCTGAGTACCCCCAGTTTTGCTAATGTCCCTGACCAAGATGACCGCCGTACAGGGGGGGCCTCGGGGTGAGTAACACTAGTCTTTCTAATGTCCCTGCCCAAGATGGCCGCCACACTGGGGAGACCACGGGGTGCGTATCCCCAGTCTAGCTAATGTCCCTGCCCAAGATGGACAACGCACTGTGGAGATCTCGGGCTGAGTTTCCACAGTGTAGCTAATCTCCCTGTCCAAGATGGCCGCTGCACTGGGGAGAGCTCGGGGTTTTTATCCCCAGTCTAACTAATGTCCCTTCCCAAGATGGCCACCGAACAAGGGAGACCTCGGGGTGAGTATTCACAGTCTAGATAATGTCCCTTCCCAAAATGGCCGCCGCACTGGGAAGACCTTGGGATGAGTATCCACAGTCTAGCTAGTTTAGCTGTCCAAGAAGGCCGCCGCACTGGAGAGAGCTTGGGGTGAGTATCCCCAGTCTACCTAATGTAACTGCCCAAGATGGCCGCCGTACTGGGGAGACCTCGGGGTGAGTATCCCAAATGTAGCTAATGTCACTGCCCAAGATGGCCTCCGCATTGGGGAAACCTCGGGATGAGTATCCCCAGTCTGGCTAATGTTCCTTCCCAAGATGGCCGCCGCAATGGGGAGACCTTGTGGTTAGTATCCCCAGTCAAGCTTATGTTCTTTCCAAAGATGGCCGCCGCACTGGGGAGACCTCGGGGTGAGTATTCCCATTCTAGCTAATGTCCCTTCCCAAGATGGTTGCCGCACTGGGGAGACCTCGGGGTGAGTATCCCCAGTCTAGCTAATGTTCTTTCCCAAGTTGGCCGCCGCACTGGGGAGACCTCTGAATGAATATCCCCAGTCTAGCTAATGTTCCTTCCCAAGATGGCCGCCGCACTGGGGAGACCTCGGGGTGAGTATCCGCAGTCTAGCTAATGTCCCTGCCGAAGATGGCCGCCGCACTGGGGAGACCTATGAATGTATATCCCTAGTCTAGCTCATGTTTCTTAGCAGGATGGCCACTGCACTGGGGAGACCTCGGGGTGAGGATCCCCAGTCTAGCTAATGTCCATTCCCAAGATTGCCGCCGCACTGGGGAGACCTCGGGGTGACTATCCCCAGTCTAGCTAATGTCCCTGCCCAAGATGGCCGCCGCACCTTCGGGGTGAGTATCTCCAGTCTAGTTTTGAAAAGCTGAATGTGAGTTGAATGAGTAAATGACTTGAATTTTTGGAAATGTTGAATGTGCCATTAAAAACGAATTGGATTTTTTGGGGTGAAAGACGGGAAATATTGGGAGAACCGTAAATGTTAGGGGGTGAATAAAAAAAAGTTGTGATGGCATGGATTTTTTTTAAATAATTTGAACGGGGTGAATCGGATGAATTGTGTGGAAGTAGTTGATGTTTGAATGTGCCATTGGAAAAGAATGGGGTTTTTTGGGGTGAAAAAGGTTGAATTAAGGGAGAACTGCAAAGTTAGGGGTGAAAACAAAAAGTTGAAAATCTTAATGAGTTGAATGACTTGAATTTGAGGAAATTGGGAATGTGTCAATGTGACTTCACGTTGGGTATCCCCAGTCTAGCTAATGTCCCTTCCCAAGATGGCCACTGCACTGGGGAGACCTCGGGGTGACTATTCTCAGTCTAGCTATTGTCCCTTCCCAAGATGGCCGCCGCACTGGAGATAAGAAGATAAGATAAGAATGCCTCTATTGATCCCACAGTGGGGAAATTTTCATTGTTACAGCAGCAAAAATATAGGCCACACAGGGACGGCGAAATAATGTAGCCATCAATGTATAACATTGACGGCAAACATTCGGGATCAAACCTATGTAAATATAATCAATCAATCAATCAATCACATTTAATTTATATAGCACTTTTCATACGTAAAAATGCAACTCAAAGTGCTTTAAAACATTCAAAGCAAAACAGAATTATCTTCAATCAAAAGAAAAGATAAATTATTTAAAAGTTGTTGAAAGCCAAACTAAAAAGGTGTGTCTTGAGCTTCCTCTTAAAAATGTCAACAGTCTCTGCAGACCTGACGTCCTCTGGCAGGCTATTCCAAAGGTGAGGACCAAAACGGCTGAATGCAGCCTCGCCATGCATTTTGGTCCTCACCCTTGGAATAAATAAAAGGCCGGCGCCAGAGGACCTCAGGATCCGCGAGGGCTGGTATGATAAAGCAAATCAGATAAATAAGATGGCCCAAGACCATTAACACATTTATAAACTAATAAAAGTACTTTAAAATCGATCCTGAAACACACAGGGAGCCAATGCAGCAATTTCAAAACTGGCGTAATGTGCTCCCGCCCTCTGGTTCTTGTCAGCACCCGAGCGGTTGAATTCTGCAGTAGTTGCAGTGGTGAAATGCTCTTTTTCGGGAGGCCAGAGAGCAGGGCATTACAGTAATCTAAACGACAGGAAATAAAGGCATGCATCAGCACTTCCGTGTTAGCCTGAGAGAGAAACGGGCGGACTCTGGCGATATTCTTAAGGTGATAAAAACCAATCTTGGTTACATTTTTAATATGAGGAATAAAACTGAGCTCAGAGTAAAAAAATGACGCCAAGGTTCTTCACACAATGTGAGGGATTAAAAATGTGTAGTTTTGGTAAAAGCTTCTCTCTCTGACCTTCGGGACCGATAACTAAAACCTCAGTCTTGTCCTGATTGAGCTGTAGGAAATTATCTGCCATCCATAACTTGATATCTAAAATGCAATTTAAAAGGGTATCAATGGGTCCTGTGTCATCAGGAGACACGGCAATATACAGCTGCGTGTCATCAGCATAGCTGTGAAAGCTGATGTCGTGTCCCCTGATGACATCCCCGAGGGGAAGCATATAAAGATTAAAAAGTAGGGGGCTTAAAATCGAACCTTGAGGAACCCCACATTTAATTTCATCGGTTTTGGAGGAACAAGTATCCATACTTACAAAGAAATATTGGTCTGTGAGATAGGAATAAAACCAGTCAAAAACAGTACCAGAGATGCCCACTAGATTTTTAAGTCTATTTAATAAAATTTGGTGATCTACTGTATCAAAAGCAGCGCTTAGATCCAGTAGCACCAAGACTGTGAGTTTTCTCACGTCTGCAGTGCACCTAATATTATTTAAAATCCTTAAAAGAGCAGTCTCCGTACTGTGGTTCATCCTAAAACCAGATTGATATTTCTCCAAAATATTATTTGTATTTAAAAAATGATTCAACTGGATGAAAACCAGTTTTTCTAAAATCTTACTTAAAAACGGTAAGTTGGATACGGGTCTGTAATTATTAAAAACGCTCGGGTCAGAACTGCTCTTCTTCAGAAGGGGCTTCACCACCGCCGTTTTAAAGGCAGCGGGGAAGACGCCTGTCTGAAGAGAGCAATTGACTATATTTAAAATTTGTCATATATTCAAAATATCCATAAAATGTCTTAAAAAGAAATGTGGGAATTGGATCCAAAAGGCAGGTTGTTGGGTTTACCTGGGAGAAAACTCGAACAAGTGTCCTTGCATCAACCAGGGCAAAACTTTCCAGTGTTTCCTCATGTAAATATGATTGTCCGGGTTTATTAAAACTTGTGTTTTGACGGGCTAAAAGACTGGATCTTATGTCATCGATTTTACTTCTGAAGTGGTCTGCAAAGTCCTCACAGAGAGCGTCTGTTGGTCTCTGTGGGGACTTATTAAAATCAGAACTAGTTAAAAGTTCAAAGGTGGAAAAGAGAACTCTGGGGTTGTTTTTATTGACTGTAATGAGGTTTGAGAAATAGGAAGATCTTGCCAGTTTTACTGTTTTATTGTCGGATTTCAGTTGTTCGCATAAAATTTCATAGTGTACTGTAAGTTTATTTTTTCTCCACCTCCTCTCTGCACTCCTGCATTTTCTCTTTGATATTTTGATAGCATTGTTTCTCCACGGGGGCGGAGACCTCGGGGTTGATATCCCCAGTCTAGCTAATGTCCCTTCCCAAGATGGCCGCCGCACTGGGCAGACCTCGGGACGAGTATCCCCACGCTAGCAAATGTCCCAATCCAAGATGGCCACCACACTGGGGAGAACTCGGGTGAGTATCCCCAGTCTAGCTAATGTCCCTTCCCAAGATGGCCGCCACACTGGGGGGAACTCGGGGTGAGTATCCCCAGTTTAGCTAGTGTCCC
>NW_028233442.1:0-38947 GCF_054856515.1 Filicampus tigris | reverse complement strand
CCTAACCCTAGTTTGAAACCCTAACCCTAGTTTGAAACCCTAACTGAAAACCCTAGCTGGAAACCCTAACCCTAGTTTGAAACCCTAACTGAAAACCCTAGCTGGAAACCCTAACCCTAGTTTGAAACCCTAACTGAAAACCCTAGCTGGAAACCCTAACCCTAGTTTGAAACCCTAACTGAAAACCCTAGCTGGAAACCCTAACCCTAGTTTGAAACCCTAACTGAAAACCCTAGCTGGAAACCCTAACCCTAGTTTGAAACCCTAACTGAAAACCCTAGCTGGAAACCCTAACCTTAGTTTGAAACCCTAACTGAAAACCCTAGCTGGAAACCCTAACCCTAGTTTGAAACCCTAACTGAAAACCCTAGCTGGAAACCCTAACCCTAGTTTGAAACCCTAACTGAAAACCCTAGCTGGAAACCCTAACCCTAGTTTGAAACCCTAACCCTAGTTTGAAACCCTAGCTGGAAACCCTAACCCTAGTTTGCAACCCTAACCCTAGTTTGAAACCCTAGCTGGAAACCCTAACCCTAGTTTGCAACCCTAGCTGGAAACCCTAACCCTAGTTTGAAACCCTAACTGAAAACCCTAGCTGGAAACCCTAACCCTAGTTTGAAACCCTAACTGAAAACCCTAGCTGGAAACCCTAACCCTAGTTTGAAACCCTAACTGAAAACCCTAGCTGGAAACCCTAACCCTAGTTTGAAACCCTAACTGAAAACCCTAGCTGGAAACCCTAACCTTAGTTTGAAACCCTAACTGAAAACCCTAGCTGGAAACCCTAACCCTAGTTTGAAACCCTAACTGAAAACCCTAGCTGGAAACCCTAACCCTAGTTTGAAACCCTAACTGAAAACCCTAGCTGGAAACCCTAACCCTAGTTTGAAACCCTAACTGAAAACCCTAGCTGGAAACCCTAACCCTAGTTTGAAACCCTAACTGAAAACCCTAGCTGGAAACCCTAACCCTAGTTTGAAACCCTAACTGAAAACCCTAGCTGGAAACCCTAACCCTAGTTTGAAACCCTAACTGAAAACCCTAGCTGGAAACCCTAACCCTAGTTTGAAACCCTAACTGAAAACCCTAGCTGGAAACCCTAACCCTAGTTTGAAACCTAACTGAAAACCCTAGCTGGAAACCCTAACCCTAGTTTGAAACCCTAACCCTAGTTTGAAACCCTAACTGAAAACCCTAGCTGGAAACCCTAACCCTAGTTTGAAACCCTAACTGAAAACCCTAGCTGGAAACCCTAACCCTAGTTTGAAACCCTAACCCTAGTTTGAAACCCTAACTGAAAACCCTAGCTGGAAACCCTAACCCTAGTTTGAAACCCTAACTGAAAACCCTAGCTGGAAACCCTAACCCTAGTTTGAAACCCTAACTGAAAACCCTAGCTGGAAACCCTAACCCTAGTTTGAAACCCTAACTGAAAACCCTAGCTGGAAACCCTAACCCTAGTTTGAAACCTAACTGAAAACCCTAGCTGGAAACCCTAACCCTAGTTTGAAACCCTAACCCTAGTTTGAAACCCTAACTGAAAACCCTAGCTGGAAACCCTAACCCTAGTTTGAAACCCTAACTGAAAACCCTAGCTGGAAAACCTAACCCTAGTTTGAAACCCTAACCCTAGTTTGAAACCCTAACTGAAAACCCTAGCTGGAAACCCTAACCCTAGTTTGAAACCCTATATGGAAACCCTAACTGAAAACCCTAGCTGGAAACCCTAACCCTAGTTTGAAACCCTAACTGAAAACCCTAGCTGGAAACCCTAACCCTAGTTTGAAAACCTAACTGAAAACCCTAGCTGGAAACCCTAACCCTAGTTTGAAACCCTAACTGAAAACCCTAGCTGGAAACCCTAACCCTAGTTTGAAACCCTAACTGAAAACCCTAGCTGGAAACCCTAACCCTAGTTTGAAACCCTAACTGAAAACCCTAGCTGGAAACCCTAACCCTAGTTTGAAACCCTAACTGAAAACCCTAGCTGGAAACCCTAACCCTAGTTTGAAACCCTAACTGAAAACCCTAGCTGGAAACCCTAACCCTAGTTTGAAACCCTAACCCTAGTTTGAAACCCTAACTGAAAACCCTAGCTGGAAACCCTAACCCTAGTTTGAAACCCTAACTGAAAACCCTAGCTGGAAACCCTAACCCTAGTTTGAAACCCTAACTGAAAACCCTAGCTGGAAACCCTAACCCTAGTTTGAAACCCTAACCCTAGTTTGAAACCCTAACTGAAAACCCTAGCTGGAAACCCTAACCCTAGTTTGAAACCCTAACTGAAAACCCTAGCTGGAAACCCTAACCCTAGTTTGAAACCCTAACTGAAAACCCTAGCTGGAAACCCTAACCCTAGTTTGAAACCCTAACTGAAAACCCTAGCTGGAAACCCTAACCTTAGTTTGAAACCCTAACTGAAAACCCTAGCTGGAAACCCTAACCCTAGTTTGAAACCCTAACTGAAAACCCTAGCTGGAAACCCTAACCCTAGTTTGAAACCCTAACTGAAAACCCTAGCTGGAAACCCTAACCCTAGTTTGAAACCCTAACCCTAGTTTGAAACCCTAGCTGGAAACCCTAACCCTAGTTTGCAACCCTAACCCTAGTTTGAAACCCTAGCTGGAAACCCTAACCCTAGTTTGCAACCCTAGCTGGAAACCCTAACCCTAGTTTGAAACCCTAACTGAAAACCCTAGCTGGAAACCCTAATCCTAGTTTGAAACCCTAGCTGGAAACCCTAACCCTAGTTTGAAACCCTAACCCTAGTTTGAAACCCTAACTGAAAACCCTAGCTGGAAACCCTAACCCTAGTTTGAAACCCTAACCCTAGTTTGAAACCCTAACTGAAAACCCTAGCTGGAAACCCTAACCCTAGTTTGAAACCCTAACTGAAAACCCTAGCTGGAAACCCTAACCCTAGTTTGAAACCCTAACTGAAAACCCTAGCTGGAAACCCTAACCCTAGTTTGAAACCCTAACTGAAAACTCTAGCTGGAAACCCTAACCCTAGTTTGAAACCCTAACTGAAAACCCTAGCTGGAAACCCTAACCCTAGTTTGAAACCCTAACTGAAAACCCTAGCTGGAAACCCTAACCCTAGTTTGAAACCCTAACTGAAAACCCTAGCTGGAAACCCTAACCCTAGTTTGAAACCCTAACTGAAAACCCTAGCTGGAAACCCTAACCCTAGTTTGAAACCCTAACCCTAGTTTGCAACCCTAACTGAAAACCCTAGCTGGAAACCCTAACCCTAGTTTGAAACCCTAACTGAAAACCCTAGCTGGAAACCCTAACCCTAGTTTGAAACCCTAACCCTAGTTTGAAACCCTAACTGAAAACCCTAGCTGGAAACCCTAACCCTAGTTTGAAACCCTAACTGAAAACCCTAGCTGGAAACCCTAACCCTAGTTTGAAACCCTAACTGAAAACCCTAGCTGGAAACCCTAACCTTAGTTTGAAACCCTAACTGAAAACCCTAGCTGGAAACCCTAACCCTAGTTTGAAACCCTAACTGAAAACCCTAGCTGGAAACCCTAACCCTAGTTTGAAACCCTAACTGAAAACCCTAGCTGGAAACCCTAACCCTAGTTTGAAACCCTAACTGAAAACCCTAGCTGGAAACCCTAACCCTAGTTTGAAACCCTAACTGAAAACCCTAGCTGGAAACCCTAACCCTAGTTTGAAACCCTAACTGAAAACCCTAGCTGGAAACCCTAACCCTAGTTTGAAACCCTAACCCTAGTTTGAAACCCTAACTGAAAACCCTAGCTGGAAACCCTAACCCTAGTTTGAAACCCTAACTGAAAACCCTAGCTGGAAACCCTAACCCTAGTTTGAAACCCTAACCCTAGTTTGAAACCCTAACTGAAAACCCTAGCTGGAAACCCTAACCCTAGTTTGAAACCCTAACTGAAAACCCTAGCTGGAAACCCTAACCCTAGTTTGA
Organism: Filicampus tigris; assembly: GCF_054856515.1. Taxonomy (NCBI): domain Eukaryota; kingdom Metazoa; phylum Chordata; class Actinopteri; order Syngnathiformes; family Syngnathidae; genus Filicampus; species Filicampus tigris. The sequence goes on along the minus strand of NW_028233442.1, from coordinate 34,998 downwards.
AACCCTAACTGAAAACCCTAGCTGGAAACCCTAACCCTAGTTTGAAACCCTAACTGAAAACCCTAGCTGGAAACCCTAACCCTAGTTTGAAACCCTAACCCTAGTTTGAAACCCTAACTGAAAACCCTAGCTGGAAACCCTAACCCTAGTTTGAAACCCTAACTGAAAACCCTAGCTGGAAACCCTAACCCTAGTTTGAAACCCTAACTGAAAACCCTAGCTGGAAACCCTAACCCTAGTTTGAAACCCTAACTGAAAACCCTAGCTGGAAACCCTAACCCTAGTTTGAAACCCTAACTGAAAACCCTAGCTGGAAACCCTAACCCTAGTTTGAAACCCTAACTGAAAACCCTAGCTGGAAACCCTAACCTTAGTTTGAAACCCTAACTGAAAACCCTAGCTGGAAACCCTAACCCTAGTTTGAAACCCTAACTGAAAACCCTAGCTGGAAACCCTAACCCTAGTTTGAAACCCTAACTGAAAACCCTAGCTGGAAACCCTAACCCTAGTTTGAAACCCTAACCCTAGTTTGAAACCCTAGCTGGAAACCCTAACCCTAGTTTGCAACCCTAACCCTAGTTTGAAACCCTAGCTGGAAACCCTAACCCTAGTTTGCAACCCTAGCTGGAAACCCTAACCCTAGTTTGAAACCCTAACTGAAAACCCTAGCTGGAAACCCTAATCCTAGTTTGAAACCCTAGCTGGAAACCCTAACCCTAGTTTGAAACCCTAACCCTAGTTTGAAACCCTAACTGAAAACCCTAGCTGGAAACCCTAACCCTAGTTTGAAACCCTAACCCTAGTTTGAAACCCTAACTGAAAACCCTAGCTGGAAACCCTAACCCTAGTTTGAAACCCTAACTGAAAACCCTAGCTGGAAACCCTAACCCTAGTTTGAAACCCTAACTGAAAACCCTAGCTGGAAACCCTAACCCTAGTTTGAAACCCTAACTGAAAACTCTAGCTGGAAACCCTAACCCTAGTTTGAAACCCTAACTGAAAACCCTAGCTGGAAACCCTAACCCTAGTTTGAAACCCTAACTGAAAACCCTAGCTGGAAACCCTAACCCTAGTTTGAAACCCTAACTGAAAACCCTAGCTGGAAACCCTAACCTTAGTTTGAAACCCTAACTGAAAACCCTAGCTGGAAACCCTAACCCTAGTTTGAAACCCTAACTGAAAACCCTAGCTGGAAACCCTAACCCTAGTTTGAAACCCTAACTGAAAACCCTAGCTGGAAACCCTAACCCTAGTTTGAAACCCTAACTGAAAACCCTAGCTGGAAACCCTAACCCTAGTTTGAAACCCTAACTGAAAAACCTAGCTTGAAACCCTAACCCTAGTTTGAAACCCTAACTGAAAACCCTAGCTGGAAACCCTAACCCTAGTTTGAAACCCTAACTGAAAACCCTAGCTGGAAACCCTAACCCTAGTTTGAAACCCTAACTGAAAACCCTAGCTGGAAACCCTAACCCTAGTTTGAAACCCTAACTGAAAACCCTAGCTGGAAACCCTAACCCTAGTTTGAAACCCTAACTGAAAACCCTAGCTGGAAACCCTAACCCTAGTTTGAAACCCTAACTGAAAACCCTAGCTGGAAACCCTAACCCTAGTTTGAAACCCTAACCCTTGTTTGAAACCCTAACTGAAAACCCTAGAAGGAAACCCTAACCCTAGTTTGAACCCTAGCTGGAAACCCTAACCCTAGTTTGAAACCCTAACTGAAAACCCTAGCTGGAAACCCTAACCTTAGTTTGAAACCCTAGCTGGAAACCCTAACCCTAGTTTGAAACCCTAACTGAAAACCCTAGCTGGAAACCCTAACCCTAGTTTGAAACCCTAACTGAAAACCCTAGCTGGAAACCCTAACCCTAGTTTGAAACCCTAACTGAAAACCCTAGCTGGAAACCCTAACCCTAGTTTGAAACCCTAACTGAAAACCCTAGCTGGAAACCCTAACCCTAGTTTGAAACCCTAACTGAAAACCCTAGCTGGAAACCCTAACCCTAGTTTGAAACCCTAACTGAAAACCCTAGCTGGAAACCCTAACCCTAGTTTGAAACCCTAACTGAAAACCCTAGCTGGAAACCCTAACCCTAGTTTGAAACCCTAACTGAAAACCCTAGCTGGAAACCCTAACCCTAGTTTGAAACCCTAACTGAAAACCCTAGCTGGAAACCCTAACCCTAGTTTGAAACCCTAACTGAAAACCCTAGCTGGAAACCCTAACCCTAGTTTGAAACCCTAACTGAAAACCCTAGCTGGAAACCCTAACCCTAGTTTGAAACCCTAACCCTAGTTTGAAACCCTAACTGAAAACCCTAGCTGGAAACCCTAACCCTAGTTTGAAACCCTAACTGAAAACCCTAGCTGGAAACCCTAACCCTAGTTTGAAACCCTAACCCTAGTTTGAAACCCTAACTGAAAACCCTAGCTGGAAACCCTAACCCTAGTTTGAAACCCTAACTGAAAACCCTAGCTGGAAACCCTAACCCTAGCTGGAAACCCTAACCCTAGTTTGAAACCCTAACTGAAAACCCTAGCTGGAAACCCTAACCCTAAGTTTGAAACCCTAACTGAAAACCCTAGCTGGAAACCCTAACCCTAGTTTGAAACCCTAACTGAAAACCCTAGCTGGAAACCCTAACCCTAGTTTGAAACCCTAACTGAAAACCCTAGCTGGAAACCCTAACCCTAGTTTGAAACCCTAACCCTAGTTTGAAACCCTAACTGAAAACCCTAGCTGGAAACCCTAACCCTAGTTTGAAACCCTAACTGAAAACCCTAGCTGGAAACCCTAACCCTAGTTTGAAACCCTAACCCTAGTTTGAAACCCTAACTGAAAACCCTAGCTGGAAACCCTAACCCTAGTTTGAAACCCTAACTGAAAACCCTAGCTGGAAACCCTAACCCTAGTTTGAAACCCTAACTGAAAACCCTAGCTGGAAACCCTAACCCTAGTTTGAAACCCTAACTGAAAACCCTAGCTGGAAACCCTAACCCTAGTTTGAAACCCTAACTGAAAACCCTAGCTGGAAACCCTAACCCTAGTTTGAAACCCTAACCCTAGTTTGAAACCCTAACTGAAAACCCTAGCTGGAAACCCTAACCCTAGTTTGAAACCCTAACTGAAAACCCTAGCTGGAAACCCTTAACCCTAGTTTGAAACCCTAACCCTAGTTTTGAAACCCTAACTGAAAACCCTAGCTGGAAACCCTAACCCTAGTTTGAAACCCTAACTGAAAACCCTAGCTGGAAACCCTAACCCTAGTTTGAAACCCTAACCCTAGTTTGAAACCCTAACTGAAAACCCTAGCTGGAAACCCTAACCCTAGTTTGAAACCCTAACCCTAGTTTGAAACCCTAACTGAAAACCCTAGCTGGAAACCCTAACCCTAGTTTGAAACCCTAACTGAAAAACCTAGCTGGAAACCCTAACCCTAGTTTGAAACCCTAACTGAAAACCCTAGCTGGAAACCCTAACCCTAGTTTGAAACCCTAACCCTAGTTTGAAACCCTAACTGAAAACCCTAGCTGGAAACCCTAACCCTAGTTTGAAACCCTAACTGAAAACCCTAGCTGGAAACCCTAACCCTAGTTTGAAACCCTAACTGAAAACCCTAGCTGGAAACCCTAACCCTAGTTTGAAACCCTAACTGAAAACCCTAGCTGGAAACCCTAACCCTAGTTTGAAACCCTAACTGAAAACCCTAGCTGGAAACCCTAACCCTAGTTTGAAACCTAACTGAAAACCCTAGCTGGGAAACCCTAACCCTAGTTTGAAACCCTAACCCTAGTTTGAAACCCTAACTGAAAACCCTAGCTGGAAACCCTAACCCTAGTTTGAAACCCTAACTGAAAACCCTAGCTGGAAAACCTAACCCTAGTTTGAAACCCTAACCCTAGTTTGAAACCCTAACTGAAAACCCTAGCTGGAAACCCTAACCCTAGTTTGAAACCCTATATGGAAACCCTAACTGAAAACCCTAGCTGGAAACCCTAACCCTAGTTTGAAACCCTAACTGAAAACCCTAGCTGGAAACCCTAACCCTAGTTTGAAAACCTAACTGAAAACCCTAGCTGGAAACCCTAACCCTAGTTTGAAACCCTAACTGAAAACCCTAGCTGGAAACCCTAACCCTAGTTTGAAACCCTAACTGAAAACCCTAGCTGGAAACCCTAACCCTAGTTTGAAACCCTAACTGAAAACCCTAGCTGGAAACCCTAACCCTAGTTTGAAACCCTAACTGAAAACCCTAGCTGGAAACCCTAACCCTAGTTTGAAACCCTAACTGAAAACCCTAGCTGGAAACCCTAACCCTTGTTTGAAACCCTAACTGAAAACCCTAGCTGGAAACCCTAACCCTAGTTTGAAACCCTAACTGAAAACCCTAGCTGGAAACCCTAACCCTAGTTTGAAACCCTAACCCTAGTTTGAAACCCTAACTGAAAACCCTAGCTGGAAACCCTAACCCTAGTTTGAAACCCTAACTGAAAACCCTAGCTGGAAACCCTAACCCTAGTTTGAAACCCTAACTGAAAACCCTAGCTGGAAACCCTAACCCTAGTTTGAAACCCTAACTGAAAACCCTAGCTGGAAACCCTAACCCTAGTTTGAAACCCTAACCCTAGTTTGAAACCCTAACTGAAAACCCTAGCTGGAAACCCTAACCCTAGTTTGAAACCCTAACTGAAAACCCTAGCTGGAAACCCTAACCCTAGTTTGAAACCCTAACTGAAAACCCTAGCTGGAAACCCTAACCCTAGTTTGAAACCCTAACTGAAAACCCTAGCTGGAAACCCTAACCCTAGTTTGAAACCCTAACCCTAGTTTGAAACCCTAACTGAAAACCCTAGCTGGAAACCCTAACCCTAGTTTGAAACCCTAACTGAAAACCCTAGCTGGAAACCCTAACCCTAGTTTGAAACCCTAACTGAAAACCCTAGCTGGAAACCCTAACCCTAGTTTGAAACCCTAACTGAAAACCCTAGCTGGAAACCCTAACCCTAGTTTGAAACCCTAACTGAAAACCCTAGCTGGAAACCCTAACCCTAGTTTGAAACCCTAACTGAAAACCCTAGCTGGAAACCCTAACCCTAGTTTGAAACCCTAACTGAAAACCCTAGCTGGAAACCCTAACCCTAGTTTGAAACCCTAACTGAAAACCCTAGCTGGAAACCCTAACCCTAGTTTGAAACCCTAACCCTAGTTTGAAACCCTAACTGAAAACCCTAGCTGGAAACCCTAACCCTAGTTTGAAACCCTAACTGAAAACCCTAGCTGGAAACCCTAACCCTAGTTTGAAACCCTAACCCTAGTTTGAAACCCTAACTGAAAACCCTAGCTGGAAACCCTAACCCTAGTTTGAAACCCTAACTGAAAACCCTAGCTGGAAACCCTAACCCTAGTTTGAAACCCTAACTGAAAACCCTAGCTGGAAACCCTAACCCTAGTTTGAAACCCTAACTGAAAACCCTAGCTGGAAACCCTAACCCTAGTTTGAAACCCTAACCCTAGTTTGAAACCCTAACTGAAAACCCTAGCTGGAAACCCTAACCCTAGTTTGAAACCCTAACTGAAAACCCTAGCTGGAAACCCTAACCCTAGTTTGAAACCCTAACTGAAAACCCTAGCTGGAAACCCTAACCCTAGTTTGAAACCCTAACTGAAAACCCTAGCTGGAAACCCTAACCCTAGTTTGAAACCCTAACCCTAGTTTGAAACCCTAACTGAAAACCCTAGCTGGAAACCCTAACCCTAGTTTGAAACCCTAACTGAAAACCCTAGCTGGAAACCCTAACCCTAGTTTGAAACCCTAACCCTAGTTTGAAACCCTAACTGAAAACCCTAGCTGGAAACCCTAACCCTAGTTTGAAACCCTAACTGAAAACCCTAGCTGGAAACCCTAACCCTAGCTGGAAACCCTAACCCTAGTTTGAAACCCTAACTGAAAACCCTAGCTGGAAACCCCTAACCCTAGTTTGAAACCCTAACTGAAAACCCTAGCTGGAAACCCTAACCCTAGTTTGAAACCCTAACTGAAAACCCTAGCTGGAAACCCTAACCCTAGTTTGAAACCCTAACTGAAAACCCTAGCTGGAAACCCTAACCCTAGTTTGAAACCCTAACCCTAGTTTGAAACCCTAACTGAAAACCCTAGCTGGAAACCCTAACCCTAGTTTGAAACCCTAACTGAAAACCCTAGCTGGAAACCCTAACCCTAGTTTGAAACCCTAACCCTAGTTTGAAACCCTAACTGAAAACCCTAGCTGGAAACCCTAACCCTAGTTTGAAACCCTAACTGAAAACCCTAGCTGGAAACCCTAACCCTAGTTTGAAACCCTAACTGAAAACCCTAGCTGGAAACCCTAACCCTAGTTTGAAACCCTAACTGAAAACCCTAGCTGGAAACCCTAACCCTAGTTTGAAACCCTAACTGAAAACCCTAGCTGGAAACCCTAACCCTAGTTTGAAACCCTAACCCTAGTTTGAAACCCTAACTGAAAACCCTAGCTGGAAACCCTAACCCTAGTTTGAAACCCTAACTGAAAACCCTAGCTGGAAACCCTAACCCTAGTTTGAAACCCTAACCCTAGTTTGAAACCCTAACTGAAAACCCTAGCTGGAAACCCTAACCCTAGTTTGAAACCCTAACTGAAAACCCTAGCTGGAAACCCTAACCCTAGTTTGAAACCCTAACCCTAGTTTGAAACCCTAACTGAAAACCCTAGCTGGAAACCCTAACCCTAGTTTGAAACCCTAACCCTAGTTTGAAACCCTAACTGAAAACCCTAGCTGGAAACCCTAACCCTAGTTTGAAACCCTAACTGAAAAACCTAGCTGGAAACCCTAACCCTAGTTTGAAACCCTAACTGAAAACCCTAGCTGGAAACCCTAACCCTAGTTTGAAACCCTAACCCTAGTTTGAAACCCTAACTGAAAACCCTAGCTGGAAACCCTAACCCTAGTTTGAAACCCTAACTGAAAACCCTAGCTGGAAACCCTAACCCTAGTTTGAAACCCTAACTGAAAACCCTAGCTGGAAACCCTAACCCTAGTTTGAAACCCTAACTGAAAACCCTAGCTGGAAACCCTAACCCTAGTTTGAAACCCTAACTGAAAACCCTAGCTGGAAACCCTAACCCTAGTTTGAAACCTAACTGAAAACCCTAGCTGGAAACCCTAACCCTAGTTTGAAACCCTAACCCTAGTTTGAAACCCTAACTGAAAACCCTAGCTGGAAACCCTAACCCTAGTTTGAAACCCTAACTGAAAACCCTAGCTGGAAAACCTAACCCTAGTTTGAAACCCTAACCCTAGTTTGAAACCCTAACTGAAAACCCTAGCTGGAAACCCTAACCCTAGTTTGAAACCCTATATGGAAACCCTAACTGAAAACCCTAGCTGGAAACCCTAACCCTAGTTTGAAACCCTAACTGAAAACCCTAGCTGGAAACCCCTAACCCTAGTTTGAAAACCTAACTGAAAACCCTAGCTGGAAACCCTAACCCTAGTTTGAAACCCGTAACTGAAAACCCTAGCTGGAAACCCTAACCCTAGTTTGAAACCCTAACTGAAAACCCTAGCTGGAAACCCTAACCCTAGTTTGAAACCCTAACTGAAAACCCTAGCTGGAAACCCTAACCCTAGTTTGAAACCCTAACTGAAAACCCTAGCTGGAAACCCTAACCCTAGTTTGAAACCCTAACTGAAAACCCTAGCTGGAAACCCTAACCCTTGTTTGAAACCCTAACTGAAAACCCTAGCTGGAAACCCTAACCCTAGTTTGAAACCCTAACTGAAAACCCTAGCTGGAAACCCTAACCCTAGTTTGAAACCCTAACCCTAGTTTGAAACCCTAACTGAAAACCCTAGCTGGAAACCCTAACCCTAGTTTGAAACCCTAACCCTAGTTTGAAACCCTAACTGAAAACCCTAGCTGGAAACCCTAACCCTAGTTTGAAACCCTAACTGAAAACCCTAGCTGGAAACCCTAACCCTAGTTTGAAACCCTAACCCTAGTTTGAAACCCTAACTGAAAACCCTAGCTGGAAACCCTAACCCTAGTTTGAAACCCTAACTGAAAACCCTAGCTGGAAACCCTAACCCTAGTTTGAAACCCTAACTGAAAACCCTAGCTGGAAACCCTAACCCTAGTTTGAAACCCTAACTGAAAACCCTAGCTGGAAACCCTAACCCTAGTTTGAAACCCTAACCCTAGTTTGAAACCCTAACTGAAAACCCTAGCTGGAAACCCTAACCCTAGTTTGAAACCCTAACTGAAAACCCTAGCTGGAAACCCTAACCCTAGTTTGAAACCCTAACTGAAAACCCTAGCTGGAAACCCTAACCCTAGTTTGAAACCCTAACTGAAAACCCTAGCTGGAAACCCTAACCCTAGTTTGAAACCCTAACCCTAGTTTGAAACCCTAACTGAAAACCCTAGCTGGAAACCCTAACCCTAGTTTGAAACCCTAACTGAAAACCCTAGCTGGAAACCCTAACCCTAGTTTGAAACCCTAACTGAAAACCCTAGCTGGAAACCCTAACCCTAGTTTGAAACCCTAACTGAAAACCCTAGCTGGAAACCCTAACCCTAGTTTGAAACCCTAACTGAAAACCCTAGCTGGAAACCCTAACCCTAGTTTGAAACCCTAACTGAAAACCCTAGCTGGAAACCCTAACCCTAGTTTGAAACCCTAACTGAAAACCCTAGCTGGAAACCCTAACCCTAGTTTGAAACCCTAACTGAAAACCCTAGCTGGAAACCCTAACCCTAGTTTGAAACCCTAACCCTAGTTTGAAACCCTAACTGAAAACCCTAGCTGGAAACCCTAACCCTAGTTTGAAACCCTAACTGAAAACCCTAGCTGGAAACCCTAACCCTAGTTTGAAACCCTAACCCTAGTTTGAAACCCTAACTGAAAACCCTAGCTGGAAACCCTAACCCTAGTTTGAAACCCTAACTGAAAACCCTAGCTGGAAACCCTAACCCTAGTTTGAAACCCTAACTGAAAACCCTAGCTGGAAACCCTAACCCTAGTTTGAAACCCTAACTGAAAACCCTAGCTGGAAACCCTAACCCTAGTTTGAAACCCTAACCCTAGTTTGAAACCCTAACTGAAAACCCTAGCTGGAAACCCTAACCCTAGTTTGAAACCCTAACTGAAAACCCTAGCTGGAAACCCTAACCCTAGTTTGAAACCCTAACTGAAAACCCTAGCTGGAAACCCTAACCCTAGTTTGAAACCCTAACTGAAAACCCTAGCTGGAAACCCTAACCCTAGTTTGAAACCCTAACCCTAGTTTGAAACCCTAACTGAAAACCCTAGCTGGAAACCCTAACCCTAGTTTGAAACCCTAACTGAAAACCCTAGCTGGAAACCCTAACCCTAGTTTGAAACCCTAACTGAAAACCCTAGCTGGAAACCCTAACCCTAGTTTGAAACCCTAACTGAAAACCCTAGCTGGAAACCCTAACCCTAGTTTGAAACCCTAACTGAAAACCCTAGCTGGAAACCCTAACCCTAGTTTGAAAACCTAACTGAAAACCCTAGCTGGAAACCCTAACCATAGTTTGAAACCCTAACTGAAAACCCTAGCTGGAAACCCTAACCCTAGTTTGAAACCCTAACTGAAAACCCTAGCTGGAAACCCTAACCCTAGTTTGAAACCCTAACTGAAAACCCTAGCTGGAAACCCTAACCCTAGTTTGAAACCCTAACTGAAAACCCTAGCTGGAAACCCTAACCTTAGTTTGAAACCCTAACTGAAAACCCTAGCTGGAAACCCTAACCCTAGTTTGAAACCCTAACTGAAAACCCTAGCTGGAAACCCTAACCCTAGTTTGAAACCCTAACTGAAAACCCTAGCTGGAAACCCTAACCCTAGTTTGAAACCCTAACTGAAAACCCTAGCTGGAAACCCTAACCCTAGTTTGAAACCCTAACTGAAAACCCTAGCTGGAAACCCTAACCCTAGTTTGAAACCCTAACTGAAAACCCTAGCTGGAAACCCTAACCCTAGTTTGAAACCCTAACTGAAAACCCTAGCTGGAAACCCTAACCCTAGTTTGAAACCCTAACTGAAAACCCTAGCTGGAAACCCTAACCCTAGTTTGAAACCCTAACCCTAGTTTGAAACCCTAACTGAAAACCCTAGCTGGAAACCCTAACCCTAGTTTGAAACCCTAACTGAAAACCCTAGCTGGAAACCCTAACCCTAGTTTGAAACCCTAACCCTAGTTTGAAACCCTAACTGAAAACCCTAGCTGGAAACCCTAACCCTAGTTTGAAACCCTAACTGAAAACCCTAGCTGGAAACCCTAACCCTAGTTTGAAACCCTAACTGAAAACCCTAGCTGGAAACCCTAACCCTAGTTTGAAACCCTAACTGAAAACCCTAGCTGGAAACCCTAACCCTAGTTTGAAACCCTAACCCTAGTTTGAAACCCTATATGGAAACCCTAACTGAAAACCCTAGCTGGAAACCCTAACCCTAGTTTGAAACCCTAGCTGGAAACCCTAACCCTAGCTTGAAACCCTATATGGAAACCCTAGTTTGAAACCCTAACCCTTGTTTGAAACCCTAACTGAAAACCCTAGCTGGAAACCCTAACCCTAGTTTGAAACCCTAACTGAAAACCCTAGCTGGAAACCCTAACCCTAGTTTGAAACCCTAACTGAAAACCCTAGCTGGAAACCCTAACCCTAGTTTGAAACCCTAACTGAAAACCCTAGCTGGAAACCCTAACCCTAGTTTGAAACCCTAACTGAAAACCCTAGCTGGAAACCTTAACCCTAGTTTGAAACCCTAACTGAAAACCCTAGCTGGAAACCCTAACCCTAGAGTGAAACCTTAACTGAAAACCCTAGCTGGAAAACCTAACCCTAGTTTGAAACCCTAGCTGGAAACCCTAGCTGGAACCCCTAACCCTAGCTGAAAACCCTAACCCTAGTTTGAAACCCTAACTGAAAACCCTAGCTGGAAACCCTAACCCTAGTTTGAAACCCTAACTGAAAACCCTAGCTGGAAACCCTAACCCTAGTTTGAAACCCTAACTGAAAACCCTAGCTGGAAACCCTAACCCTAGTTTGAAACCCTAACTGAAAACCCTAGCTGGAAACCCTAACCCTAGTTTGAAACCCTAACTGAAAACCCTAGCTGGAAACCCTAACCCTAGTTTGAAACCCTAACTGAAAACCCTAGCTGGAAACCCTAACCCTAGTTTGAAACCCTAACTGAAAACCCTAGCTGGAACCCCTAACCCTAGCTGGAAACCCTAACCCTAGTTTGAAACCCTAACTGAAAACCCTAGCTGGAAACCCTAACCCTAGTTTGAAACCCTAACTGAAAACCCTAGCTGGAAACCCTAACCCTAGTTTGAAACCCTAACTGAAAACCCTAGCTGGAAACCCTAACCCTAGTTTGAAACCCTAACTGAAAACCCTAGCTGGAAACCCTAACCCTAGTTTGAAACCCTAACCCTAGTTTGAAACCCTAACTGAAAACCCTAGCTGGAAACCCTAACCCTAGTTTGAAACCCTAACTGAAAACCCTAGCTGGAAACCCTAACCCTAGTTTGAAACCCTAACTGAAAACCCTAGCTGGAAACCCTAACCCTAGTTTGAAACCCTAACCCTAGTTTGAAACCCTAACTGAAAACCCTAGCTGGAAACCCTAACCCTAGTTTGAAACCCTAACTGAAAACCCTAGCTGGAAACCCTAACCCTAGTTTGAAACCCTAACTGAAAACCCTAGCTGGAAACCCTAACCCTAGTTTGAAACCCTAGCTGGAAACCCTAGCTGGAACCCCTAACCCTAGTTTGAAACCCTAACTGAAAACCCTAGCTGGAAACCCTAACCCTAGTTTGAAACCCTAACCCTAGTTTGAAACCCTAACTGAAAACCCTAGCTGGAAACCCTAACCCTAGTTTGAAACCCTAACTGAAAACCCTAGCTGGAAACCCTAACCCTAGTTTGAAACCCTAACTGAAAACCCTAGCTGGAAACCCTAACCCTAGTTTGAAACCCTAACTGAAAACCCTAGCTGGAAACCCTAACCCTAGTTTGAAACCCTAGCTGGAAACCCTAGCTGGAACCCCTAACCCTAGTTTGAAACCCTAACTGAAAACCCTAGCTGGAAACCCTAACCCTAGTTTGAAACCCTAACTGAAAAACCTAGCTGGAAACCCTAACCCTAGTTTGAAAGCCTAGCTGGAAACCCTAGCTGGAACCCCTAACCCTAGTTTGAAACCCTAACTGAAAACCCTAGCTGGAAACCCTAACCCTAGTTTGAAACCCTAACTGAAAACCCTAGCTGGAAACCCCAACCCTAGTTTGAAACCCTAACTGAAAACCCTAGCTGGAAACCCTAACCCTAGTTTGAAACCCTAACCCTAGTTTGAAACCCTAACTGAAAACCCTAGCTGGAAACCCTAACCCTAGTTTGAAACCCTAACTGAAAACCCTAGCTGGAAACCCTAACCCTAGTTTGAAACCCTAACTGAAAACCCTAGCTGGAAACCCTAACCCTAGTTTGAAACCCTAACTGAAAACCCTGGTTGGAACCCCTAACCCTAGCTGGAAACCCTAACCCTAGTTTGAAACCCTAACTGAAAACCCTAGCTGGAAACCCTAACCCTAGTTTAAAACCCTAACTGAAAACCCTAGCTGGAAACCCTAACCCTAGTTTGAAACCCTAGCTGGAAACCCTAACCCTAGTTTGAAACCCTAACCCTAGTTTGAAACCCTAACCCTAGTTTGAAACCCTAGTTTGAAACCCTAACTGAAAACCCTAGCTGGAAACCCTAACCCTATGTTGAAACCCTAACTGAAAACCCTAGCTGGAAACCCTAACCCTAGTTTGAAACCCTAACTGAAAACCCTAGCTGGAAACCCTAACCCTAGTTTGAAACCCTAACTGAAAACCCTAGCTGGAACCCCTAACCCTAGCTGGAAACCCTAACCCTAGTTTGAAACCCTAACTGAAAACCCTAGCTGGAAACCCTAACCCTAGTTTAAAACCCTAACTGAAAACCCTAGCTGGAAACCCTAACCCTAGTTTGAAACCCTAGCTGGAAACCCTAACCCTAGTTTGAAACCCTAACCCTAGTTTGAAACCCTCGCTGAAAACCCTAGCTGGAAACCCTAACCCTAGTTTGAAACCCTAGCTGGAAACCCTAACCCTAGTTTGAAACCCTAACCCTAGTTTGAAACCCTAACCCTAGTTTGAAACCCTATATGGAAACCCTAACTGAAAACCCTAGCTGGAAACCCTAACCCTAGTTTGAAACCCTAACTGAAAACCCTAGCTGGAAACCCTAACCCTAGTTTGAAACCCTAACTGAAAACCCTAGCTGGAAACCCTAACCCTAGTTTGAAACCCTAACTGAAAACCCTAGCTGGAAACCCTAACCCTAGTTTGAAACCCTAACTGAAAACCCTAGCTGGAAACCCTAACCCTAGTTTGAAACCCTAACTGAAAACCCTAGCTGGAAACCCTAACCCTAGTTTGAAACCCTAACCCTAGTTTGAAACCCTAACTGAAAACCCTAGCTGGAAACCCTAACCCTAGTTTGAAACCCTAACTGAAAACCCTAGCTGGAAACCCTAACCCTAGTTTGAAACCCTAGCTGGAAACCCTAACCCTAGTTTGAAACCCTAGCTGGAAACCCTAACCCTAGTTTGAAACCCTAACCCTAGTTTGAAACCCTATATGGAAACCCTAGTTTGAAACCCTAACCCTTGTTTGAAACCCTAACTAAAAACCCTAGCTGGAAACCCTAACCCTAGTTTGCAACCCTAGCTGGAAACCCTAACCCTAGTTTGAAACCCTAACTGAAAACCCTAGCTGGAAACCCTAACCCTAGTTTGAAACCCTAACTGAAAACCCTAGCTGGAAACCCAAACCCTAGTTTGAAACCCTAGCTGGAAACCCTAACCCTAGTTTGAAACCCTAACCCTAGTTTGTAACCCTAACCCTTGTTTGAAACCCTAACTGAAAACCCTAGCTGGAAACCCTAACCCTAGTTTGAAACCCTAACTGAAAACCCTAGTTTGAAACCCTAACCCTAGTTTGAAACCCTATATGGAAACCCTAACTGAAAACCCTAGCTGGAAACCCTAACCCTAGTTTGAAACCCTAGCTGGAAACCCTAACCCTAGTTTGAAACCCTATATGGAAACTCTAGTTTGAAACCCTAACCCTTGTTTGAAACCCTAACTGAAAACCCTAGCTGGAAACCCTAACCCTAGTTTGAAACCCTAACTGAAAACCCTAGCTGGAAACCCTAACCCTAGTTTGAAACCCTAACTGAAAACCCTAGCTGGAAACCCTAACCCTAGTTTGAAACCCTAACTGAAAACCCTAGCTGGAAACCCTTACCCTAGTTTGAAACCCTAACCCTAGTTTGAAACCCTAACTAAAAACCCTAGCTGGAAACCCTAACCCTAGTTTGAAACCCTAACTGAAAACCCTAGCTGGAAAACCTAACCCTAGTTTGAAACCCTAGCTGGAACCCCTAACCCTAGCTGGAAACCCTAACCCTAGTTTGAAACCCTAACTGAAAACCCTAGCTGGAAACCCTAACCCTAGTTTGAAACCCTAACTGAAAACCCTAGCTGGAAACCCTAACCCTAGTTTGAAACCCTAACTGAAAACCCTAGCTGGAAACCCTAACCCTAGTTTGAAACCCTAACTGAAAACCCTAGCTGGAAACCCTAACCCTAGTTTGAAACCCTAACTGAAAACCCTAGCTGGAAACCCTAACCCTAGTTTGAAACCCTAACTGAAAACCCTAGCTGGAAACCCTAACCCTAGTTTGAAACCCTAACCCTAGTTTGAAACCCTAACTGAAAACCCTAGCTGGAAACCCTAACCCTAGTTTGAAACCCTAACTGAAAACCCTAGCTGGAAACCCTAACCTTAGTTTGAAACCCTAACTTAAAACCCTAGCTGGAAACCCTAACCCTAGTTTGAAACCCTAACTGAAAACCCTAGCTGGAAACCCTAACCCTAGTTTGAAACCCTAACCCTAGTTTGAAACCCTAACTGAAAACCCTAGCTGGAAACCCTAACCCTAGTTTGAAACCCTAACTGAAAACCCTAGCTGGAAACCCTAACCCTAGTTTGAAACCCTAACCCTAGTTTGAAACCCTAACTGAAAACCCTAGCTGGAAACCCTAACCCTAGTTTGAAACCCTAACTGAAAACCCTAGCTGGAAACCCTAACCCTAGTTTGAAACCCTAACTGAAAACCCTAGCTGGAAACCCTAACCCTAGTTTGAAACCCTAACCCTAGTTTGAAACCCTAACTGAAAACCCTAGCTGGAAACCCTAACCCTAGTTTGAAACCCTAACTGAAAACCCTAGCTGGAAACCCTAACCCTAGTTTGAAACCCTAACCCTAGTTTGAAACCCTAACTGAAAACCCTAGCTGGAAACCCTAACCCTAGTTTGAAACCCTAACTGAAAACCCTAGCTGGAAACCCTAACCCTAGTTTGAAACCCTAACTGAAAACCCTAGCTGGAAACCCTAACCCTAGTTTGAAACCCTAACTGAAAACCCTAGCTGGAAACCCTAACCCTAGTTTGAAACCCTAACTGAAAACCCTAGCTGGAAACCCTAACCCTAGTTTGAAACCCTAACTGAAAACCCTAGCTGGAAACCCTAACCCTAGTTTGAAACCCTAACTGAAAACCCTAGCTGGAAACCCTAACCCTAGTTTGAAACCCTAACCCTAGTTTGAAACCCTAACTGAAAACCCTAGCTGGAAACCCTAACCCTAGTTTGAAACCCTAACTGAAAACCCTAGCTGGAAACCCTAACCCTAGTTTGAAACCCTAACCCTAGTTTGAAACCCTAACTGAAAACCCTAGCTGGAAACCCTAACCCTAGTTTGAAACCCTAACTGAAAACCCTAGCTGGAAACCCTAACCCTAGTTTGAAACCCTAACTGAAAACCCTAGCTGGAAACCCTAACCCTAGTTTGAAACCCTAACCCTAGTTTGAAACCCTAACTGAAAACCCTAGCTGGAAACCCTAACCCTAGTTTGAAACCCTAACTGAAAACCCTAGCTGGAAACCCTAACCCTAGTTTGAAACCCTAACTGAAAACCCTAGCTGGAAACCCTAACCCTAGTTTGAAACCCTAACTGAAAACCCTAGCTGGAAACCCTAACCCTAGTTTGAAACCCTAACCCTAGTTTGAAACCCTAACTGAAAACCCTAGCTGGAAACCCTAACCCTAGTTTGAAACCCTAACTGAAAACCCTAGCTGGAAACCCTAACCCTAGTTTGAAACCCTAACTGAAAACCCTAGCTGGAAACCCTAACCCTAGTTTGAAACCCTAACTGAAAACCCTAGCTGGAAACCCTAACCCTAGTTTGAAACCCTAACTGAAAACCCTAGCTGGAAACCCTAACCCTAGTTTGAAACCCTAACCCTAGTTTGAAACCCTAACTGAAAACCCTAGCTGGAAACCCTAACCCTAGTTTGAAACCCTAACTGAAAACCCTAGCTGGAAACCCTAACCCTAGTTTGAAACCCTAACTGAAAACCCTAGCTGGAAACCGTAACCCTAGTTTGAAACCCTAACTGAAAACCCTAGCTGGAAACCCTAACCCTAGTTTGAAACCCTAACTGAAAACCCTAGCTGGAAACCCTAACCCTAGTTTGAAACCCTAACTGAAAACCCTAGCTGGAAACCCTAACCCTAGTTTGAAACCCTAACCCTAGTTTGAAACCCTAACTGAAACCCCTAGCTGGAAACCCTAACCCTAGTTTGAAACCCTAACTGAAAACCCTAGCTGGAAACCCTAACCCTAGTTTGAAACCCTAACCCTAGTTTGAAACCCTAACTGAAAACCCTAGCTGGAAACCCTAACCCTAGTTTGAAACCCTAACTGAAAACCCTAGCTGGAAACCCTAACCCTAGTTTGAAACCCTAACTGAAAACCCTAGCTGGAAACCCTAACCCTAGTTTGAAACCCTAACTGAAAACCCTAGCTGGAAACCCTAACCCTAGTTTGAAACCCTAACTGAAAACCCTAGCTGGAAACCCTAACCCTAGTTTGAAACCCTAACCCTAGTTTGAAACCCTATATGGAAACCCTAACTGAAAACCCTAGCTGGAAACCCTAACCCTAGTTTGAAACCCTAGCTGGAAACCCTAACCCTAGTTTGAAACCCTATATGGAAACCCTAGTTTGAAACCCTAACCCTTGTTTGAAACCCTAACTGAAAACCCTAGCTGGAAACCCTAACCCTAGTTTGAAACCCTAACTGAAAACCCTAGCTGGAAACCCTAACCCTAGTTTGAAACCCTAACTGAAAGCCCTAGCTGGAAACCCTAACCCTAGTTTGAAACCCTAACTGAAAACCCTAGCTGGAAACCCTAACCCTAGTTTGAAACCCTAACTGAAAACCCTAGCTGGAAACCTTAACCCTAGTTTGAAACCCTAACTGAAAACCCTAGCTGGAAACCCTAACCCTAGTTTGAAACCCTAACTGAAAACCCTAGCTGGAAACCCTAACCCTAGTTTGAAACCCTAACTGAAAACCCTAGCTGGAAACCCTAACCCTAGTTTGAAACCCTAACCCTAGTTTGAAACCCTAACTGAAAACCCTAGCTGGAAACCCTAACCCTAGTTTGAAACCCTAACTGAAAACCCTAGCTGGAGACCCTAACCCTAGTTTGAAACCCTAACTGAAAACCCTAGCTGGAAACCCTAACCCTAGTTTGAAACCCTAACTGAAAACCCTAGCTGGAAACCCTAACCCTAGTTTGAAACCCTAACTGAAAACCCTAGCTGGAAACCCTAACCCTAGTTTGAAACCCTAACCCTAGTTTGAAACCCTAACTGAAAACCCTAGCTGGAAACCCTAACCCTAGTTTGAAACCCTAACTGAAAACCCTAGCTGGAAACCCTAACCCGATTTTTAAACCCTAACCCTAGTTTGAAACCCTAACTGAAAACCCTAGCTGGAAACCCTAACCCTAGTTTGAAACCCTAACTGAAAACCCTAGCTGGAAACCCTAACCCTAGTTTGAAACCCTAACTGAAAACCCTAGCTGGAAACCCTAACCCTAGTTTGAAACCCTAACTGAAAACCCTAGCTGGAAACCCTAACCCTAGTTTGAAACCCTAACTGAAAACCCTAGCTGGAAACCCTAACCCTAGTTTGAAACCCTAACTGAAAACCCTAGCTGGAAACCCTAACCCTAGTTTGAAACCCTAACCCTAGTTTGAAACCCTAACTGAAAACCCTAGCTGGAAACCCTAACCCTAGTTTGAAACCCTAACTGAAAACCCTAGCTGGAAACCCTAACCCTAGTTTGAAACCCTAACCCTAGTTTGAAACCCTAACTGAAAACCCTAGCTGGAAACCCTAACCCTAGTTTGAAACCCTAACTGAAAACCCTAGCTGGAAACCCTAACCCTAGTTTGAAACCCTAACTGAAAACCCTAGCTGGAAACCCTAACCCTAGTTTGAAACCCTAACCCTAGTTTGAAACCCTAACTGAAAACCCTAGCTGGAAACCCTAACCCTAGTTTGAAACCCTAACTGAAAACCCTAGCTGGAAACCCTAACCCTAGTTTGAAACCCTAACTGAAAACCCTAGCTGGAAACCCTAACCCTAGTTTGAAACCCTAACTGAAAACCCTAGCTGGAAACCCTAACCCTAGTTTGAAACCCTAACCCTAGTTTGAAACCCTAACTGAAAACCCTAGCTGGAAACCCTAACCCTAGTTTGAAACCCTAACTGAAAACCCTAGCTGGAAACCCTAACCCTAGTTTGAAACCCTAACTGAAAACCCTAGCTGGAAACCCTAACCCTAGTTTGAAACCCTAACTGAAAACCCTAGCTGGAAACCCTAACCCTAGTTTGAAACCCTAACTGAAAACCCTAGCTGGAAACCCTAACCCTAGTTTGAAACCCTAACCCTAGTTTGAAACCCTAACTGAAAACCCTAGCTGGAAACCCTAACCCTAGTTTGAAACCCTAACTGAAAACCCTAGCTGGAAACCCTAACCCTAGTTTGAAACCCTAACTGAAAACCCTAGCTGGAAACCGTAACCCTAGTTTGAAACCCTAACTGAAAACCCTAGCTGGAAACCCTAACCCTAGTTTGAAACCCTAACTGAAAACCCTAGCTGGAAACCCTAACCCTAGTTTGAAACCCTAACTGAAAACCCTAGCTGGAAACCCTAACCCTAGTTTGAAACCCTAACCCTAGTTTGAACTGGAAACCCTAACCCTAGTTTGAAACCCTAACTGAAAACCCTAGCTGGAAACCCCTAACCTAGTTTGAACCCTAACCCTAGTTTGAAACCCTAACTGAAAACCCTAGCTGGAAACCCTAACCCTAGTTTGAAACCCTAACTGAAAACCCTAGCTGGAACCCTAACCCTAGTTTGAAACCCTAACTGAAAACCCTAGCTGGAAACCCTAACCCTAGTTTGAAACCCTAACTGAAAACCCTAGCTGGAAACCCTAACCCTAGTTTGAAACCCTAACTGAAAACCCTAGCTGGAAACCCTAACCCTAGTTTGAAACCCTAACTGAAAACCCTAGCTGGAAACCCTAACCCTAGTTTGAAACCCTAACCTGAAAACCCTAGCTGGAAACCCTAACCCTAGTTTGAAACCCTAACCTGAAAACCCTAGCTGGAAACCCTAACCCTAGTTTGAACCCTAACTGAAACCCTAGCTGGAAACCTAACCCTAGTTTGAAACCCTACCCTAGTTTGAAACCCTAGCTGGAAACCCTAACCTAGTTTGAAACCCTAACCTAGTAAACCCTAGCTGGAAACCCTAACCCTAGTTTGAAACCCTACTAGCTGGAACCCTAACCCTAGTTTGAAACCCTAACTGAAAACCCTAGCTGGAAACCCTAACCCTAGTTTGAAACCCTAACTGAAAACCCTAGCTGGAAACCCTAACCCTAGTTTGAAACCCTAACTGAAAACCCTAGCTGGAAACCCTAACCCTAGTTTGAAACCCTAACTGAAAACCCTAGCTGGAAACCCTAACCCTTAGTTTGAAACCCTAACTGAAAACCCTAGCTGGAAACCCTAACCCTAGTTTGAAACCCTAACTGAAAACCCTAGCTGGAAACCTAACCCTAGTTTGAAACCCTAACTGAAAACCCTAGCTGGAAACCCTAACCCTAGTTGAACCCTAACTGAAAACCCTAGCTGGAAACCCTAACCCTAGTTTGAAACCCTAACTGAAAACCCTAGCTGGAAACCCTAACCCTAGTTTGAAACCCTAACTGAAAACCCTAGCTGGAAACCCTAACCCTAGTTTGAACCCTAACCCTAGTTGAAACCCTAACTGAAAACCCTAGCTGGAAACCCTAACCCTAGTTTGAAACCCTAACTGAAAACCCTAGCTGGAAACCCTAACCCTAGTTTGAAACCTAACCCTAGTTGAAACCCTAACTGAAAACCCTAGCTGGAAACCCTAACCCTAGTTTGAAACCCTAACTGAAAACCCTAGCTGGAAACCCTAACCCTAGTTTGAAACCCTAACCCTAGTTTGAAACCCTAACTGAAAACCCTAGCTGGAAACCCTAACCCTAGTTTGAAACCCTAACCCTAGTTTGAAACCCTAACTGAAAACCCTAGCTGGAAACCCTAACCCTAGTTTGAAACCCTAACTGAAAAACCTAGCTGGAAACCCTAACCCTAGTTTGAAACCCTAACTGAAAACCCTAGCTGGAAACCCTAACCCTAGTTTGAAACCCTAACCCTAGTTTGAAACCCTAACTGAAAACCCTAGCTGGAAACCCTAACCCTAGTTTGAAACCCTAACTGAAAACCCTAGCTGGAAACCCTAACCCTAGTTTGAAACCCTAACTGAAAACCCTAGCTGGAAACCCTAACCCTAGTTTGAAACCCTAACTGAAAACCCTAGCTGGAAACCCTAACCCTAGTTTGAAACCCTAACCTTGAAAACCCTAGCTGGAAACCCTAACCCTAGTTTGAAACCTAACTGAAAACCCTAGCTGGAAACCCTAACCTAGTTTGAAACCCTAACCCTAGTTGAAACCTACCCTAGTTTGAAACCCTAACTGAAAACCCTAGCTGGAAACCCTAACCCTAGTTGAAACCCTAACTGAAAACCCTAGCTGGAAAACCTAACCCTAGTTTGAAACCCCTAACCCTAGTTTGAAACCCTAACTGAAAACCCTAGCTGGAAACCCTAACCCTAGTTTGAAACCCTATCATGGAAACCCTAACTGAAAACCCTAGCTGGAAACCCTAACCCTAGTTTGAAACCCTAACTGAAAACCCTAGCTGGAAACCCTAACCCTAGTTTGAAACCTAACTGAAAACCCTAGCTGGAAACCCTAACCCTAGTTTGAAACCCTAACTGAAAACCCTAGCTGGAAACCCTAACCCTAGTTTGAAACCCTAACTGAAAACCCTAGCTGGAAACCCTAACCCTAGTTTGAACCCTAACTGAAAACCCTAGCTGGAAACCCTAACCCTAGTTTGAAACCCTAACTGAAAACCCTAGCTGGAAACCCTAACCCTAGTTTGAAACCCTAACTGAAAACCCTAGCTGGAAACCCTAACCCTAGTTTGAAACCCTAACTGAAAACCCTAGCTGGAAACCCTAACCCTAGTTTGAAACCCTAACTGAAAACCCTAGCTGGAAACCCTAACCCTAGTTTGAAACCCTAACCCTAGTTTGAAACCCTAACTGAAAACCCTAGCTGGAAACCCTAACCCTAGTTTGAAACCCTAACCCTAGTTTGAAACCCTAACTGAAAACCCTAGCTGGAAACCCTAACCCTAGTTTGAAACCCTAACTGAAAACCCTAGCTGGAAACCCTAACCCTAGTTTGAAACCCTAACCCTAGTTTGAAACCCTAACTGAAACCCTAGCTGGAAACCCTAACCCTAGTTTGAAACCCTAACTGAAAACCCTAGCTGGAAACCCTAACCCTAGTTTGAAACCCTAACTGAAAACCCTAGCTGGAAACCCTAACCCTAGTTTGAAACCCTAACTGAAAACCCTAGCTGGAAACCCTAACCCTAGTTTGAAACCCTAACCCTAGTTTGAAACCCTAACTGAAAACCCTAGCTGGAAACCCTAACCCTAGTTTGAAACCCTAACTGAAAACCCTAGCTGAAACCCTAACCCTAGTTTGAAACCCTAACTGAAACCCTAGCTGGAAACCCTAACCCTAGTTGAAACCCTAACTGAAAACCCTAGCTGGAAACCCTAACCCTAGTTTGAAACCCTAACCCTAGTTTGAAACCCTAACTGAAAACCCTAGCTGGAAACCCTAACCCTAGTTTGAAACCCTAACTGAAAACCCTAGCTGGAAACCCTAACCCTAGTTTGAAACCCTAACTGAAAACCCTAGCTGGAAACCCTAACCCTAGTTTGAAACCCTAACTGAAAACCCTAGCTGGAAACCCTAACCCTAGTTTGAAACCCTAACTGAAAACCCTAGCTGGAAACCCTAACCCTAGTTTGAAACCCTAACTGAAAACCCTAGCTGGAAACCCTAACCTTAGTTTGAAACCCTAACTGAAAACCCTAGCTGGAAACCCTAACCCTAGTTTGAAACCCTAACTGAAAACCCTAGCTGGAAACCCTAACCCTAGTTTGAAACCCTAACTGAAAACCCTAGCTGGAAACCCTAACCCTAGTTTGAAACCCTAACCCTAGTTTGAAACCCTAGCTGGAAACCCTAACCCTAGTTTGCAACCCTAACCCTAGTTTGAAACCCTAGCTGGAAACCCTAACCCTAGTTTGCAACCCTAGCTGGAAACCCTAACCCTAGTTTGAAACCCTAACTGAAAACCCTAGCTGGAAACCCTAACCCTAGTTTGAAACCCTAACTGAAAACCCTAGCTGGAAACCCTAACCCTAGTTTGAAACCCTAACTGAAAACCCTAGCTGGAAACCCTAACCCTAGTTTGAAACCCTAACTGAAAACCCTAGCTGGAAACCCTAACCTTAGTTTGAAACCCTAACTGAAAACCCTAGCTGGAAACCCTAACCCTAGTTTGAAACCCTAACTGAAAACCCTAGCTGGAAACCCTAACCCTAGTTTGAAACCCTAACTGAAAACCCTAGCTGGAAACCCTAACCCTAGTTTGAAACCCTAACTGAAAACCCTAGCTGGAAACCCTAACCCTAGTTTGAAACCCTAACTGAAAACCCTAGCTGGAAACCCTAACCCTAGTTTGAAACCCTAACTGAAAACCCTAGCTGGAAACCCTAACCCTAGTTTGAAACCCTAACTGAAAACCCTAGCTGGAAACCCTAACCCTAGTTTGAAACCCTAACTGAAAACCCTAGCTGGAAACCCTAACCCTAGTTTGAAACCTAACTGAAAACCCTAGCTGGAAACCCTAACCCTAGTTTGAAACCCTAACCCTAGTTTGAAACCCTAACTGAAAACCCTAGCTGGAAACCCTAACCCTAGTTTGAAACCCTAACTGAAAACCCTAGCTGGAAACCCTAACCCTAGTTTGAAACCCTAACCCTAGTTTGAAACCCTAACTGAAAACCCTAGCTGGAAACCCTAACCCTAGTTTGAAACCCTAACTGAAAACCCTAGCTGGAAACCCTAACCCTAGTTTGAAACCCTAACTGAAAACCCTAGCTGGAAACCCTAACCCTAGTTTGAAACCCTAACTGAAAACCCTAGCTGGAAACCCTAACCCTAGTTTGAAACCTAACTGAAAACCCTAGCTGGAAACCCTAACCCTAGTTTGAAACCCTAACCCTAGTTTGAAACCCTAACTGAAAACCCTAGCTGGAAACCCTAACCCTAGTTTGAAACCCTAACTGAAAACCCTAGCTGGAAAACCTAACCCTAGTTTGAAACCCTAACCCTAGTTTGAAACCCTAACTGAAAACCCTAGCTGGAAACCCTAACCCTAGTTTGAAACCCTATATGGAAACCCTAACTGAAAACCCTAGCTGGAAACCCTAACCCTAGTTTGAAACCCTAACTGAAAACCCTAGCTGGAAACCCTAACCCTAGTTTGAAAACCTAACTGAAAACCCTAGCTGGAAACCCTAACCCTAGTTTGAAACCCTAACTGAAAACCCTAGCTGGAAACCCTAACCCTAGTTTGAAACCCTAACTGAAAACCCTAGCTGGAAACCCTAACCCTAGTTTGAAACCCTAACTGAAAACCCTAGCTGGAAACCCTAACCCTAGTTTGAAACCCTAACTGAAAACCCTAGCTGGAAACCCTAACCCTAGTTTGAAACCCTAACTGAAAACCCTAGCTGGAAACCCTAACCCTAGTTTGAAACCCTAACCCTAGTTTGAAACCCTAACTGAAAACCCTAGCTGGAAACCCTAACCCTAGTTTGAAACCCTAACTGAAAACCCTAGCTGGAAACCCTAACCCTAGTTTGAAACCCTAACTGAAAACCCTAGCTGGAAACCCTAACCCTAGTTTGAAACCCTAACCCTAGTTTGAAACCCTAACTGAAAACCCTAGCTGGAAACCCTAACCCTAGTTTGAAACCCTAACTGAAAACCCTAGCTGGAAACCCTAACCCTAGTTTGAAACCCTAACTGAAAACCCTAGCTGGAAACCCTAACCCTAGTTTGAAACCCTAACTGAAAACCCTAGCTGGAAACCCTAACCTTAGTTTGAAACCCTAACTGAAAACCCTAGCTGGAAACCCTAACCCTAGTTTGAAACCCTAACTGAAAACCCTAGCTGGAAACCCTAACCCTAGTTTGAAACCCTAACTGAAAACCCTAGCTGGAAACCCTAACCCTAGTTTGAAACCCTAACCCTAGTTTGAAACCCTAGCTGGAAACCCTA
Source organism: Filicampus tigris (assembly GCF_054856515.1). Taxonomy (NCBI): domain Eukaryota; kingdom Metazoa; phylum Chordata; class Actinopteri; order Syngnathiformes; family Syngnathidae; genus Filicampus; species Filicampus tigris. Next base: position 10,173 of record NW_028233442.1, on the reverse strand, counting down.
ACCCTAGTTTGCAACCCTAACCCTAGTTTGAAACCCTAGCTGGAAACCCTAACCCTAGTTTGCAACCCTAGCTGGAAACCCTAACCCTAGTTTGAAACCCTAACTGAAAACCCTAGCTGGAAACCCTAATCCTAGTTTGAAACCCTAGCTGGAAACCCTAACCCTAGTTTGAAACCCTAACCCTAGTTTGAAACCCTAACTGAAAACCCTAGCTGGAAACCCTAACCCTAGTTTGAAACCCTAACCCTAGTTTGAAACCCTAACTGAAAACCCTAGCTGGAAACCCTAACCCTAGTTTGAAACCCTAACTGAAAACCCTAGCTGGAAACCCTAACCCTAGTTTGAAACCCTAACTGAAAACCCTAGCTGGAAACCCTAACCCTAGTTTGAAACCCTAACTGAAAACTCTAGCTGGAAACCCTAACCCTAGTTTGAAACCCTAACTGAAAACCCTAGCTGGAAACCCTAACCCTAGTTTGAAACCCTAACTGAAAACCCTAGCTGGAAACCCTAACCCTAGTTTGAAACCCTAACTGAAAACCCTAGCTGGAAACCCTAACCCTAGTTTGAAACCCTAACTGAAAACCCTAGCTGGAAACCCTAACCCTAGTTTGAAACCCTAACCCTAGTTTGCAACCCTAACTGAAAACCCTAGCTGGAAACCCTAACCCTAGTTTGAAACCCTAACTGAAAACCCTAGCTGGAAACCCTAACCCTAGTTTGAAACCCTAACCCTAGTTTGAAACCCTAACTGAAAACCCTAGCTGGAAACCCTAACCCTAGTTTGAAACCCTAACTGAAAACCCTAGCTGGAAACCCTAACCCTAGTTTGAAACCCTAACTGAAAACCCTAGCTGGAAACCCTAACCTTAGTTTGAAACCCTAACTGAAAACCCTAGCTGGAAACCCTAACCCTAGTTTGAAACCCTAACTGAAAACCCTAGCTGGAAACCCTAACCCTAGTTTGAAACCCTAACTGAAAACCCTAGCTGGAAACCCTAACCCTAGTTTGAAACCCTAACTGAAAACCCTAGCTGGAAACCCTAACCCTAGTTTGAAACCCTAACTGAAAACCCTAGCTGGAAACCCTAACCCTAGTTTGAAACCCTAACTGAAAACCCTAGCTGGAAACCCTAACCCTAGTTTGAAACCCTAACCCTAGTTTGAAACCCTAACTGAAAACCCTAGCTGGAAACCCTAACCCTAGTTTGAAACCCTAACTGAAAACCCTAGCTGGAAACCCTAACCCTAGTTTGAAACCCTAACCCTAGTTTGAAACCCTAACTGAAAACCCTAGCTGGAAACCCTAACCCTAGTTTGAAACCCTAACTGAAAACCCTAGCTGGAAACCCTAACCCTAGTTTGAAACCCTAACTGAAAACCCTAGCTGGAAACCCTAACCCTAGTTTGAAACCCTAACTGAAAACCCTAGCTGGAAACCCTAACCCTAGTTTGAAACCCTAACCCTAGTTTGAAACCCTAACTGAAAACCCTAGCTGGAAACCCTAACCCTAGTTTGAAACCCTAACTGAAAACCCTAGCTGGAAACCCTAACCCTAGTTTGAAACCCTAACTGAAAACCCTAGCTGGAAACCCTAACCCTAGTTTGAAACCCTAACTGAAAACCCTAGCTGGAAACCCTAACCCTAGTTTGAAACCCTAACTGAAAACCCTAGCTGGAAACCCTAACCCTAGTTTGAAACCCTAACTGAAAACCCTAGCTGGAAACCCTAACCTTAGTTTGAAACCTAACTGAAAACCCTAGCTGGAAACCCTAACCCTAGTTTGAAACCCTAACTGAAAACCCTAGCTGGAAACCCTAACCCTAGTTTGAAACCCTAACTGAAAACCCTAGCTGGAAACCCTAACCTAGTTTGAAACCCTAACCCTAGTTTGAAACCCTAGCTGGAAACCCTAACCCTAGTTTGCAACCCTAACCCTAGTTTGAAACCCTAGCTGGAAACCCTAACCCTAGTTTGCAACCCTAGCTGGAAACCCTAACCCTAGTTTGAAACCCTAACTGAAAACCCTAGCTGGAAACCCTAATCCTAGTTTGAAACCCTAGCTGGAAACCCTAACCCTAGTTTGAAACCCTAACCCTAGTTTGAAACCCTAACTGAAAACCCTAGCTGGAAACCCTAACCCTAGTTTGAAACCCTAACCCTAGTTTGAAACCCTAACTGAAAACCCTAGCTGGAAACCCTAACCCTAGTTTGAAACCCTAACTGAAAACCCTAGCTGGAAACCCTAACCCTAGTTTTGAAACCCTAACTGAAAACCCTAGCTGGAAACCCTAACCCTAGTTTGAAACCCTAACTGAAAACCCTAGCTGGAAACCCTAACCCTAGTTTGAAACCCTAACTGAAAACTCTAGCTGGAAACCCTAACCCTAGTTTGAAACCCTAACTGAAAACCCTAGCTGGAAACCCTAACCCTAGTTTGAAACCCTAACTGAAAACCCTAGCTGGAAACCCTAACCCTAGTTTGAAACCCTAACTGAAAACCCTAGCTGGAAACCCTAACCTTAGTTTGAAACCCTAACTGAAAACCCTAGCTGGAAACCCTAACCCTAGTTTGAAACCCTAACTGAAAACCCTAGCTGGAAACCCTAACCCTAGTTTGAAACCCTAACTGAAAACCCTAGCTGGAAACCCTAACCCTAGTTTGAAACCCTAACTGAAAACCCTAGCTGGAAACCCTAACCCTAGTTTGAAACCCTAACTGAAAAACCTAGCTTGAAACCCTAACCCTAGTTTGAAACCCTAACTGAAAACCCTAGCTGGAAACCCTAACCCTAGTTTGAAACCCTAACTGAAAACCCTAGCTGGAAACCCTAACCCTAGTTTGAAACCCTAACTGAAAACCCTAGCTGGAAACCCTAACCCTAGTTTGAAACCCTAACTGAAAACCCTAGCTGGAAACCCTAACCCTAGTTTGAAACCCTAACTGAAAACCCTAGCTGGAAACCCTAACCCTAGTTTGAAACCCTAACTGAAAACCCTAGCTGGAAACCCTAACCCTAGTTTGAAACCCTAACCCTTGTTTGAAACCCTAACTGAAAACCCTAGAAGGAAACCCTAACCCTAGTTTGAACCCTAGCTGGAAACCCTAACCCTAGTTTGAAACCCTAACTGAAAACCCTAGCTGGAAACCCTAACCTTAGTTTTGAAACCCTAGCTGGAAACCCTAACCCTAGTTTGAAACCCTAACTGAAAACCCTAGCTGGAAACCCTAACCCTAGTTTGAAACCCTAACTGAAAACCCTAGCTGGAAACCCTAACCCTAGTTTGAAACCCTAACTGAAAACCCTAGCTGGAAACCCTAACCCTAGTTTGAAACCCTAACTGAAAACCCTAGCTGGAAACCCTAACCCTAGTTTGAAACCCTAACTGAAAACCCTAGCTGGAAACCCTAACCCTAGTTTGAAACCCTAACTGAAAACCCTAGCTGGAAACCCTAACCCTAGTTTGAAACCCTAACTGAAAACCCTAGCTGGAAACCCTAACCCTAGTTTGAAACCCTAACTGAAAACCCTAGCTGGAAACCCTAACCCTAGTTTGAAACCCTAACTGAAAACCCTAGCTGGAAACCCTAACCCTAGTTTGAAACCCTAACTGAAAACCCTAGCTGGAAACCCTAACCCTAGTTTGAAACCCTAACTGAAAACCCTAGCTGGAAACCCTAACCCTAGTTTGAAACCCTAACTGAAAACCCTAGCTGGAAACCCTAACCCTAGTTTGAAACCCTAACCCTAGTTTGAAACCCTAACCCTAGTTTGAAACCCTAACTGAAAACCCTAGCTGGAAACCCTAACCCTAGTTTGAAACCCTAACTGAAAACCCTAGCTGGAAACCCTAACCCTAGTTTGAAACCCTAACCCTAGTTTGAAACCCTAACTGAAAACCCTAGCTGGAAACCCTAACCCTAGTTTGAAACCCTAACTGAAAACCCTAGCTGGAAACCCTAACCCTAGCTGGAAACCCTAACCCTAGTTTGAAACCCTAACTGAAAACCCTAGCTGGAAACCCTAACCCTAGTTTGAAACCCTAACTGAAAACCCTAGCTGGAAACCCTAACCCTAGTTTGAAACCCTAACTGAAAACCCTAGCTGGAAACCCTAACCCTAGTTTGAAACCCTAACTGAAAACCCTAGCTGGAAACCCTAACCCTAGTTTGAAACCCTAACCCTAGTTTGAAACCCTAACTGAAAACCCTAGCTGGAAACCCTAACCCTAGTTTGAAACCCTAACTGAAAACCCTAGCTGGAAACCCTAACCCTAGTTTGAAACCCTAACCCTAGTTTGAAACCCTAACTGAAAACCCTAGCTGGAAACCCTAACCCTAGTTTGAAACCCTAACTGAAAACCCTAGCTGGAAACCCTAACCCTAGTTTGAAACCCTAACTGAAAACCCTAGCTGGAAACCCTAACCCTAGTTTGAAACCCTACTGAAAACCCTAGCTGGAAACCCTAACCTAGTTTGAAACCCTAACTGAAAACCCTAGCTGGAAACCCTAACCCTAGTTTGAAACCCTAACCCTAGTTTGAAACCCTAACTGAAAACCCTAGCTGGAAACCCTAACCCTAGTTTGAAACCCTAACTGAAAACCCTAGCTGGAAACCCTAACCCTAGTTTGAAACCCTAACCCTAGTTTGAAACCCTAACTGAAAACCCTAGCTGGAAACCCTAACCCTAGTTTGAAACCCTAACTGAAAACCCTAGCTGGAAACCCTAACCCTAGTTTGAAACCCTAACCCTAGTTTGAAACCCTAACTGAAAACCCTAGCTGGAAACCCTAACCTAGTTTGAAACCCTAACCCTAGTTTGAAACCCTAACTGAAAACCCTAGCTGGAAACCCTAACCCTAGTTTGAAACCCTAACTGAAAAACCTAGCTGGAACCCTAACCCTAGTTTGAAACCCTAACTGAAAACCCTAGCTGGAAACCCTAACCCTAGTTTGAAACCCTAACCCTAGTTTGAAACCCTAACTGAAAACCCTAGCTGGAAACCCTAACCCTAGTTTGAAACCCTAACTGAAAACCCTAGCTGGAAACCCTAACCCTAGTTTGAAACCCTAACTGAAAACCCTAGCTGGAAACCCTAACCCTAGTTTGAAACCCTAACTGAAAACCCTAGCTGGAAACCCTAACCCTAGTTTGAAACCCTAACTGAAAACCCTAGCTGGAAACCCTAACCCTAGTTTGAAACCTAACTGAAAACCCTAGCTGGAAACCCTAACCCTAGTTTGAAACCCTAACCCTAGTTTGAAACCCTAACTGAAAACCCTAGCTGGAAACCCTAACCCTAGTTTGAAACCCTAACTGAAAACCCTAGCTGGAAAACCTAACCCTAGTTTGAAACCCTAACCCTAGTTTGAAACCCTAACTGAAAACCCTAGCTGGAAACCCTAACCCTAGTTTGAAACCCTATATGGAAACCCTAACTGAAAACCCTAGCTGGAAACCCTAACCCTAGTTTGAAACCCTAACTGAAACCCTAGCTGGAAACCCTAACCCTAGTTTGAAAACCTAACTGAAAACCCTAGCTGGAAACCCTAACCCTAGTTTGAAACCCTAACTGAAAACCCTAGCTGGAAACCCTAACCCTAGTTTGAAACCCTAACTGAAAACCCTAGCTGGAAACCCTAACCCTAGTTTGAAACCCTAACTGAAAACCCTAGCTGGAAACCCTAACCCTAGTTTGAAACCCTAACTGAAAACCCTAGCTGGAAACCCTAACCCTAGTTTGAAACCTAACTGAAAACCCTAGCTGGAAACCCTAACCCTTGTTTGAAACCCTAACTGAAAACCCTAGCTGGAAACCCTAACCCTAGTTTGAAACCCTAACTGAAAACCCTAGCTGGAAACCCTAACCCTAGTTTGAAACCCTAACCCTAGTTTGAAACCCTAACTGAAAACCCTAGCTGGAAACCCTAACCCTAGTTTGAAACCCTAACCCTAGTTTGAAACCCTAACTGAAAACCCTAGCTGGAAACCCTAACCCTAGTTTGAAACCCTAACTGAAAACCCTAGCTGGAAACCCTAACCCTAGTTTGAAACCCTAACCCTAGTTTGAAACCCTAACTGAAAACCCTAGCTGGAAACCCTAACCCTAGTTTGAAACCCTAACTGAAAACCCTAGCTGGAAACCCTAACCCTAGTTTGAAACCCTAACTGAAAACCCTAGCTGGAAACCCTAACCCTAGTTTGAAACCCTAACTGAAAACCCTAGCTGGAAACCCTAACCCTAGTTGAAACCCTAACCCTAGTTTGAAACCCTAACTGAAAACCCTAGCTGGAAACCCTAACCCTAGTTTGAAACCCTAACTGAAAACCCTAGCTGGAAACCCTAACCTAGTTTGAAACCCTAACTGAAAACCCTAGCTGGAAACCCTAACCCTAGTTTGAACCCTAACTGAAAACCCTAGCTGGAAACCCTAACCCTAGTTTGAAACCCTAACCCTAGTTTGAAACCCTAACTGAAAACCCTAGCTGGAAACCCTAACCCTAGTTTGAAACCCTAACTGAAAACCCTAGCTGGAAACCCTAACCCTAGTTTGAAACCCTAACTGAAAACCCTAGCTGGAAACCCTAACCCTAGTTTGAAACCCTAACTGAAAACCCTAGCTGGAAACCCTAACCCTAGTTTGAAACCCTAACTGAAAACCCTAGCTGGAAACCCTAACCCTAGTTTGAAACCCTAACTGAAACCCTAGCTGGAAACCCTAACCTTAGTTTGAAACCCTAACTGAAAACCCTAGCTGGAAACCCTAACCCTAGTTTGAAACCCTAACTGAAAACCCTAGCTGGAAACCCTAACCCTAGTTTGAAACCCTAACTGAAAACCCTAGCTGGAAACCCTAACCCTAGTTTGAAACCCTAACCCTAGTTTTGAAACCCTAGCTGGAAACCCTAACCCTAGTTTGCAACCCTAACCCTAGTTTGAAACCCTAGCTGGAAACCCTAACCCTAGTTTGCAACCCTAGCTGAAACCCTAACCCTAGTTTGAAACCCTAACTGAAAACCCTAGCTGGAAACCCTAACCCTAGTTTGAAACCCTAACTGAAAACCCTAGCTGGAAACCCTAACCCTAGTTTGAAACCCTAACTGAAAACCCTAGCTGGAAACCCTAACCTTAGTTTGAAACCCTAACTGAAAACCCTAGCTGGAAACCCTAACCCTAGTTTGAAACCCTAACTGAAAACCCCTAGCTGGAAACCCTAACCTAGTTTGAAACCCTAACTGAAAACCCTAGCTGGAAACCCTAACCCTAGTTTGAAACCCTAACTGAAAACCCTAGCTGGAAACCCTAACCCTAGTTTGAAACCCTAACTGAAAACCCTAGCTGGAAACCCTAACCCTAGTTTGAAACCCTAACTGAAAACCCTAGCTGGAAACCTAACCCTAGTTTGAAACCCTAACTGAAAACCCTAGCTGGAACCCTAACCCTAGTTTGAAACCCTAACTGAAAACCCTAGCTGGAAACCCTAACCCTAGTTTGAAACCTAACTGAAAACCCTAGCTGGAAACCCTAACCCTAGTTTGAAACCCTAACCCTAGTTTGAAACCCTAACTGAAAACCCTAGCTGGAAACCCTAACCCTAGTTTGAAACCCTAACTGAAAACCCTAGCTGGAAACCCTAACCCTAGTTTGAAACCCTAACCCTAGTTTGAAACCCTAACTGAAAACCCTAGCTGGAAACCCTAACCCTAGTTTGAAACCCTAACTGAAAACCCTAGCTGGAAACCCCTAACCCTAGTTTGAAACCCTAACTGAAAACCCTAGCTGGAAACCCTAACCCTAGTTTGAAACCCTAACTGAAAACCCTAGCTGGAAACCCTAACCCTAGTTTGAAACCTAACTGAAAACCCTAGCTGGAAACCCTAACCCTAGTTTGAAACCCTAACCCTAGTTTGAAACCCTAACTGAAAACCCTAGCTGGAAACCCTAACCCTAGTTTGAAACCCTAACTGAAAACCCTAGCTGGAAAACCTAACCCTAGTTTGAAACCCTAACCCTAGTTTGAAACCCTAACTGAAAACCCTAGCTGGAAACCCTAACCCTAGTTTGAAACCCTATATGGAAACCCTAACTGAAAACCTAGCTGGAAACCCTAACCCTAGTTTGAAACCCTAACTGAAAACCCTAGCTGGGAAACCCTAACCCTAGTTTGAAAACCTAACTGAAAACCCTAGCTGGAAACCCTAACCCTAGTTTGAAACCCTAACTGAAAAACCCTAGCTGGAAACCCTAACCCTAGTTTGAAACCCTAACTGAAAACCCTAGCTGGAAACCCTAACCCTAGTTTGAAACCCTAACTGAAAACCCTAGCTGGAACCCTAACCCTAGTTTGAAACCCTAACTGAAAACCCTAGCTGGAAACCCTAACCCTAGTTTGAAACCCTAACTGAAAACCCTAGCTGGAAACCCTAACCCTAGTTTGAAACCCTAACTGAAAACCCTAGCTGGAAACCCTAACCCTAGTTTGAAACCCTAACTGAAAACCCTAGCTGGAAACCCTAACCCTAGTTTGAAACCCTAACCCTAGTTTGAAACCCTAACTGAAAAACCCTAGCTGGAAACCCTAACCCTAGTTTGAAACCCTAACCCTAGTTTGAAACCCTAACTGAAAACCCTAGCTGGAAACCCTAACCCTAGTTTGAAACCCTAACTGAAAACCCTAGCTGGAAACCCTAACCCTAGTTTGAAACCCTAACCTAGTTTGAAACCCTAACTGAAAACCCTAGCTGGAAACCCTAACCCTAGTTTGAAACCCTAACTGAAAACCCTAGCTGGAAACCCTAACCCTAGTTTGAAACCCTAACTGAAAACCCTAGCTGGAAACCCTAACCCTAGTTTGAAACCCTAACTGAAAACCCTAGCTGGAAACCCTAACCCTAGTTTGAAACCCTTACTGAAAACCCTAGCTGGAAACCCTAACCCTAGTTTGAAACCCTAACTGAAAACCCTAGCTGGAAACCCTAACCCTAGTTTGAAACCCCTAACTGAAAACCCTAGCTGGAAACCCTAACCCTAGTTTGAAACCCTAACTGAAAACCCTAGCTGGAAACCCTAACCCTAGTTTGAAACCCTAACCCTTGTTTGAAACCCTAACTGAAAACCCTAGAAGGAAACCCTAACCCTAGTTTGAACCCTAGCTGGAAACCCTAACCCTAGTTTGAAACCCTAACTGAAAACCCTAGCTGGAAACCCTAACCTTAGTTTGAAACCCTAGCTGGAAACCCTAACCCTAGTTTGAAACCCTAACTGAAAACCCTAGCTGGAAACCCTAACCCTAGTTTGAAACCCTAACTGAAAACCCTAGCTGGAAACCCTAACCCTAGTTTGAAACCCTAACTGAAAACCCTAGCTGGAAACCCTAACCCTAGTTTGAAACCCTAACTGAAAACCCTAGCTGGAAACCCTAACCCTAGTTTGAAACCCTAACTGAAAACCTAGCTGGAAACCCTAACCCTAGTTTGAAACCCTAACTGAAAACCCTAGCTGGAAACCCTAACCCTAGTTTGAAACCCTAACTGAAAACCCTAGCTGGAAACCCTAACCCTAGTTTGAAACCCTAACTGAAAACCCTAGCTGGAAACCCTAACCCTAGTTTGAAACCCTAACTGAAAACCCTAGCTGGAAACCCTAACCCTAGTTTGAAACCCTAACTGAAAACCCTAGCTGGAAACCCTAACCCTAGTTTGAAACCCTAACTGAAAACCCTAGCTGGAAACCCTAACCCTAGTTTGAAACCCTAACTGAAAACCCTAGCTGGAAACCCTAACCCTAGTTTGAAACCCTAACTGAAAACCCTAGCTGGAAACCCTAACCCTAGTTTGAAACCCTAACTGAAAACCCTAGCTGGAAACCCTAACCCTAGTTTGAAACCCTAACTGAAAACCCTAGCTGGAAACCTAACCCTAGTTTGAAACCCTAACCCTAGTTTGAAACCCTAACTGAAAACCCTAGCTGGAAACCCTAACCCTAGTTTGAAACCCTAACTGAAAACCCTAGCTGGAAACCCTAACCCTAGTTTGAAACCCTAACCCTAGTTTGAAACCACTAAACTGAAAACCCTAGCTGAAACCCTAACCCTAGTTGACACCCTAACGTGAAACCCTAGCTGGAAACCCAACCCAAGTTTGAAAACCCTAACCCTATTTTGAAAC
>NW_028233441.1:30000-32500 GCF_054856515.1 Filicampus tigris | reverse complement strand
CCAAGTAACGGCTGGAGCGATCAAAGGAACCATAACTGATTTAATGAGCCGTTCGCAGTTTCACTGTACGGGCCGTGTGTACTTAGACTTGCATGGCTTAATCTTTGAGACAAGCATATGCTACTGGCAGGATCAACCAGGTAGCCTCGGGCCGGGAGGGAGCGGCGGGCCACCCCCGCGGCGGTTCGCCCGCGCCGGCGTCGGGCCCCGCCCGGAACGGGGCAGGGGCCGCGCGCGGACGCCCGCTCGCGTGGGGGAGGGCGCGCGCCGTCCCTTCGGTAGGTGGGCTGGAGCCGCCTTAGCGGGCGTAGGACGGGGGCCTCCTCGCGGGAAGCCCCGCCGCCGCCGCGCTAGGGGAAAGGGTTTGAGAAACGATGCGTTAGCCGGAAGGCCCGCCGGCAAGGCGACCGTCCCGCTGCTGGGGCGGGGAGGGGCCGCGGACGAGCGGCGGGCTCCGTGGTAGGACTGCTGAGATCGGTGGGTCGCCTCGGCCTCGCTGCCGTACGGTCGCGCCGGGGTTGGCCGCGGGCCAAGCTCGCGAAGTAGCCCCGGCGCTGGAGAGCGACCCGCTGGCCGGAGGAACCGTCCGCCCGAGCGACCGGCGCGAGGCCGGTGCCGGCGGGGGCCCTCCGATGGCGGGTCATGGTTGCCGATCGGTCGGTGGGGGAATGGAGGTGCGGTGCGTGGTGAGGAGCTCCGGGCGGGGTGGGCCTTCGCCCGGCCCGCGGAGTCCGATTGAGCGCCGCCCGGGTCGGGCGGGCCCGCTCCGTTGAGCGCACGGAGGTTGAGATAGAAAATATTGCAACACGCGGAGCTCCAGGAAGGGGGGCCCTCGCCCGGCCCGCGGAGTCCGATTGAACACCCCCCAGGTCGGGCGGGCTCGCTCTGTTGAGCGCACGGAGGTTGACATAGAAAATATTGCAACACGCGGAGCTCCAGGCGGGGGGGGCCCTCGCCCGGCCCGCGGAGTCCGATTGAACACCCCCCAGGTCGGGCGGGCTCGCTCTGTTGAGCGCACGGAGGTTGAGATAGAAAATATTGCAACACGCGGTGCTCCAGGCGGGGGGGGCCCTCGCCCGGCCCGCGGAGTCCGATTGAACACCCCCCAGGTCGGGCAGGCTCGCTCTGTTGAGCGCATGGAGGTTGACATAGAAAATAATCCAACACGCGGAGCTCCAGGCGGGGGGGCCCTCGCCCGGCCCGCGGAGTCCGATTGAACACCCCCCAGGTCGGGCAGGCTCGCTCTGTTGAGCGCATGGAGGTTGACATAGAAAATAATCCAACACGTGGAGCTCCAGGCGGGGGGGCCCTCGCCCGGCCCGCGGAGTCCGATTGAACACCCCCCAGGTCGGGCAGGCTCGCTCTGTTGAGCGCATGGAGGTTGACATAGAAAATAATCCAACACGCGGAGCTCCAGGCGGGGGGGCCCTCGCCCGGCCCGCGGAGTCCGATTGAACACCCCCCAGGTCGGGCAGGCTCGCTCTGTTGAGCGCATGGAGGTTGACATAGAAAATAATCCAACACGTGGAGCTCCAGGCGGGGGGGCCCTCGCCCGGCCCGCGGAGTCCGATTGAACACCCCCCAGGTCGGGCAGGCTCGCTCTGTTGAGCGCATGGAGGTTGACATAGAAAATAATCCAACACGTGGAGCTCCAGGCGGGGGGGCCCTCGCCCGGCCCGCGGAGTCCGATTGAACACCCCCCAGGTCGGGCAGGCTCGCTCTGTTGAGCGCATGGAGGTTGACATAGAAAATAATCCAACACGTGGAGCTCCAGGCGGGGGGGCCCTCGCCCGGCCCGCGGAGTCCGATTGAACACCCCCCAGGTCGGGCAGGCTCGCTCTGTTGAGCGCATGGAGGTTGACATAGAAAATAATCCAACACGTGGAGCTCCAGGCGGGGGGGCCCTCTCCCCCCCCGGTGAGTCCGCTCACAGTGCCCCTATGTCGGGCAGGCTCATTGCAATGTGCGCATGGAGGTTGACTTAGAAAATATTTGAGAGTGACATGAGCTCCAGGCAGACACCGACTCATCGCCCGTGGGGTGTCCGACGAGCCCTCACCAATCTTGGATTAATGTTTGGCGAGGCTCCCCTGATCAGCTCTGGAGGTGGCAAGTTCTGAAAAAGTGGTTTCTGAAAATGTGCCCCTTGTATTTTGTGAAACCAGGGGTAACCTAGCGAGTAGGCAAACTCATCCCCTGACTGGGGGGATCAACTTTTACCTACTACAGCGCCCCTAATGGCCAAAAGTGGTACTGCTCCCCCTGGTAGCCTAACCCATTGAAATGAATGGGAAAAATTAATTTAGGCTACCAGGGCTTTGGGCTACCAGGGCTTTGGGCTACCAGGGCTTTGGGCTACCAGGGCTTTTTGCTACCAGGGCTGTGGGCTACCAGGGCTTTGGGCTACCAGGGCTGAGGGCTACCAGGGCTATTATAGGCGGCCACCACTGCACTAGTGGCAGCCCGGGGAAGGTGCCTGTTGCTCGGATATGCTTTTACG
>NW_028233441.1:17500-20000 GCF_054856515.1 Filicampus tigris | reverse complement strand
TTGCCACAGTTATCCAAGTAACGGCTGGAGCGATCAAAGGAACCATAACTGATTTAATGAGCCGTTCGCAGTTTCACTGTACGGGCCGTGTGTACTTAGACTTGCATGGCTTAATCTTTGAGACAAGCATATGCTACTGGCAGGATCAACCAGGTAGCCTCGGGCCGGGAGGGAGCGGCGGGCCACCCCCGCGGCGGTTCGCCCGCGCCGGCGTCGGGCCCCGCCCGGAACGGGGCAGGGGCCGCGCGCGGACGCCCGCTCGCGTGGGGGAGGGCGCGCGCCGTCCCTTCGGTAGGTGGGCTGGAGCCGCCTTAGCGGGCGTAGGACGGGGGCCTCCTCGCGGGAAGCCCCGCCGCCGCCGCGCTAGGGGAAAGGGTTTGAGAAACGATGCGTTAGCCGGAAGGCCCGCCGGCAAGGCGACCGTCCCGCTGCTGGGGCGGGGAGGGGCCGCGGACGAGCGGCGGGCTCCGTGGTAGGACTGCTGAGATCGGTGGGTCGCCTCGGCCTCGCTGCCGTACGGTCGCGCCGGGGTTGGCCGCGGGCCAAGCTCGCGAAGTAGCCCCGGCGCTGGAGAGCGACCCGCTGGCCGGAGGAACCGTCCGCCCGAGCGACCGGCGCGAGGCCGGTGCCGGCGGGGGCCCTCCGATGGCGGGTCATGGTTGCCGATCGGTCGGTGGGGGAATGGAGGTGCGGTGCGTGGTGAGGAGCTCCGGGCGGGGTGGGCCTTCGCCCGGCCCGCGGAGTCCGATTGAGCGCCGCCCGGGTCGGGCGGGCCCGCTCCGTTGAGCGCACGGAGGTTGAGATAGAAAATATTGCAACACGCGGAGCTCCAGGAAGGGGGGCCCTCGCCCGGCCCGCGGAGTCCGATTGAACACCCCCCAGGTCGGGCGGGCTCGCTCTGTTGAGCGCACGGAGGTTGACATAGAAAATATTGCAACACGCGGAGCTCCAGGCGGGGGGGGCCCTCGCCCGGCCCGCGGAGTCCGATTGAACACCCCCCAGGTCGGGCGGGCTCGCTCTGTTGAGCGCACGGAGGTTGAGATAGAAAATATTGCAACACGCGGTGCTCCAGGCGGGGGGGGCCCTCGCCCGGCCCGCGGAGTCCGATTGAACACCCCCCAGGTCGGGCAGGCTCGCTCTGTTGAGCGCATGGAGGTTGACATAGAAAATAATCCAACACGCGGAGCTCCAGGCGGGGGGGCCCTCGCCCGGCCCGCGGAGTCCGATTGAACACCCCCCAGGTCGGGCAGGCTCGCTCTGTTGAGCGCATGGAGGTTGACATAGAAAATAATCCAACACGTGGAGCTCCAGGCGGGGGGGCCCTCGCCCGGCCCGCGGAGTCCGATTGAACACCCCCCAGGTCGGGCAGGCTCGCTCTGTTGAGCGCATGGAGGTTGACATAGAAAATAATCCAACACGCGGAGCTCCAGGCGGGGGGGCCCTCGCCCGGCCCGCGGAGTCCGATTGAACACCCCCCAGGTCGGGCAGGCTCGCTCTGTTGAGCGCATGGAGGTTGACATAGAAAATAATCCAACACGTGGAGCTCCAGGCGGGGGGGCCCTCGCCCGGCCCGCGGAGTCCGATTGAACACCCCCCAGGTCGGGCAGGCTCGCTCTGTTGAGCGCATGGAGGTTGACATAGAAAATAATCCAACACGTGGAGCTCCAGGCGGGGGGGCCCTCGCCCGGCCCGCGGAGTCCGATTGAACACCCCCCAGGTCGGGCAGGCTCGCTCTGTTGAGCGCATGGAGGTTGACATAGAAAATAATCCAACACGTGGAGCTCCAGGCGGGGGGGCCCTCGCCCGGCCCGCGGAGTCCGATTGAACACCCCCCAGGTCGGGCAGGCTCGCTCTGTTGAGCGCATGGAGGTTGACATAGAAAATAATCCAACACGTGGAGCTCCAGGCGGGGGGGCCCTCTCCCCCCCCGGTGAGTCCGCTCACAGTGCCCCTATGTCGGGCAGGCTCATTGCAATGTGCGCATGGAGGTTGACTTAGAAAATATTTGAGAGTGACATGAGCTCCAGGCAGACACCGACTCATCGCCCGTGGGGTGTCCGACGAGCCCTCACCAATCTTGGATTAATGTTTGGCGAGGCTCCCCTGATCAGCTCTGGAGGTGGCAAGTTCTGAAAAAGTGGTTTCTGAAAATGTGCCCCTTGTATTTTGTGAAACCAGGGGTAACCTAGCGAGTAGGCAAACTCATCCCCTGACTGGGGGGATCAACTTTTACCTACTACAGCGCCCCTAATGGCCAAAAGTGGTACTGCTCCCCCTGGTAGCCTAACCCATTGAAATGAATGGGAAAAATTAATTTAGGCTACCAGGGCTTTGGGCTACCAGGGCTTTGGGCTACCAGGGCTTTGGGCTACCAGGGCTTTTTGCTACCAGGGCTGTGGGCTACCAGGGCTTTGGGCTACCAGGGCTGAGGGCTACCAGGGCTATTATAGGCGGCCACCACTGCACTAGTGGCAGCCCGGGGAAGGTGCCTGTTGCTCGG
>NW_028233441.1:5000-7500 GCF_054856515.1 Filicampus tigris | reverse complement strand
TTAGCTCTAGAATTGCCACAGTTATCCAAGTAACGGCTGGAGCGATCAAAGGAACCATAACTGATTTAATGAGCCGTTCGCAGTTTCACTGTACGGGCCGTGTGTACTTAGACTTGCATGGCTTAATCTTTGAGACAAGCATATGCTACTGGCAGGATCAACCAGGTAGCCTCGGGCCGGGAGGGAGCGGCGGGCCACCCCCGCGGCGGTTCGCCCGCGCCGGCGTCGGGCCCCGCCCGGAACGGGGCAGGGGCCGCGCGCGGACGCCCGCTCGCGTGGGGGAGGGCGCGCGCCGTCCCTTCGGTAGGTGGGCTGGAGCCGCCTTAGCGGGCGTAGGACGGGGGCCTCCTCGCGGGAAGCCCCGCCGCCGCCGCGCTAGGGGAAAGGGTTTGAGAAACGATGCGTTAGCCGGAAGGCCCGCCGGCAAGGCGACCGTCCCGCTGCTGGGGCGGGGAGGGGCCGCGGACGAGCGGCGGGCTCCGTGGTAGGACTGCTGAGATCGGTGGGTCGCCTCGGCCTCGCTGCCGTACGGTCGCGCCGGGGTTGGCCGCGGGCCAAGCTCGCGAAGTAGCCCCGGCGCTGGAGAGCGACCCGCTGGCCGGAGGAACCGTCCGCCCGAGCGACCGGCGCGAGGCCGGTGCCGGCGGGGGCCCTCCGATGGCGGGTCATGGTTGCCGATCGGTCGGTGGGGGAATGGAGGTGCGGTGCGTGGTGAGGAGCTCCGGGCGGGGTGGGCCTTCGCCCGGCCCGCGGAGTCCGATTGAGCGCCGCCCGGGTCGGGCGGGCCCGCTCCGTTGAGCGCACGGAGGTTGAGATAGAAAATATTGCAACACGCGGAGCTCCAGGAAGGGGGGCCCTCGCCCGGCCCGCGGAGTCCGATTGAACACCCCCCAGGTCGGGCGGGCTCGCTCTGTTGAGCGCACGGAGGTTGACATAGAAAATATTGCAACACGCGGAGCTCCAGGCGGGGGGGGCCCTCGCCCGGCCCGCGGAGTCCGATTGAACACCCCCCAGGTCGGGCGGGCTCGCTCTGTTGAGCGCACGGAGGTTGAGATAGAAAATATTGCAACACGCGGTGCTCCAGGCGGGGGGGGCCCTCGCCCGGCCCGCGGAGTCCGATTGAACACCCCCCAGGTCGGGCAGGCTCGCTCTGTTGAGCGCATGGAGGTTGACATAGAAAATAATCCAACACGCGGAGCTCCAGGCGGGGGGGCCCTCGCCCGGCCCGCGGAGTCCGATTGAACACCCCCCAGGTCGGGCAGGCTCGCTCTGTTGAGCGCATGGAGGTTGACATAGAAAATAATCCAACACGTGGAGCTCCAGGCGGGGGGGCCCTCGCCCGGCCCGCGGAGTCCGATTGAACACCCCCCAGGTCGGGCAGGCTCGCTCTGTTGAGCGCATGGAGGTTGACATAGAAAATAATCCAACACGCGGAGCTCCAGGCGGGGGGGCCCTCGCCCGGCCCGCGGAGTCCGATTGAACACCCCCCAGGTCGGGCAGGCTCGCTCTGTTGAGCGCATGGAGGTTGACATAGAAAATAATCCAACACGTGGAGCTCCAGGCGGGGGGGCCCTCGCCCGGCCCGCGGAGTCCGATTGAACACCCCCCAGGTCGGGCAGGCTCGCTCTGTTGAGCGCATGGAGGTTGACATAGAAAATAATCCAACACGTGGAGCTCCAGGCGGGGGGGCCCTCGCCCGGCCCGCGGAGTCCGATTGAACACCCCCCAGGTCGGGCAGGCTCGCTCTGTTGAGCGCATGGAGGTTGACATAGAAAATAATCCAACACGTGGAGCTCCAGGCGGGGGGGCCCTCGCCCGGCCCGCGGAGTCCGATTGAACACCCCCCAGGTCGGGCAGGCTCGCTCTGTTGAGCGCATGGAGGTTGACATAGAAAATAATCCAACACGTGGAGCTCCAGGCGGGGGGGCCCTCTCCCCCCCCGGTGAGTCCGCTCACAGTGCCCCTATGTCGGGCAGGCTCATTGCAATGTGCGCATGGAGGTTGACTTAGAAAATATTTGAGAGTGACATGAGCTCCAGGCAGACACCGACTCATCGCCCGTGGGGTGTCCGACGAGCCCTCACCAATCTTGGATTAATGTTTGGCGAGGCTCCCCTGATCAGCTCTGGAGGTGGCAAGTTCTGAAAAAGTGGTTTCTGAAAATGTGCCCCTTGTATTTTGTGAAACCAGGGGTAACCTAGCGAGTAGGCAAACTCATCCCCTGACTGGGGGGATCAACTTTTACCTACTACAGCGCCCCTAATGGCCAAAAGTGGTACTGCTCCCCCTGGTAGCCTAACCCATTGAAATGAATGGGAAAAATTAATTTAGGCTACCAGGGCTTTGGGCTACCAGGGCTTTGGGCTACCAGGGCTTTGGGCTACCAGGGCTTTTTGCTACCAGGGCTGTGGGCTACCAGGGCTTTGGGCTACCAGGGCTGAGGGCTACCAGGGCTATTATAGGCGGCCACCACTGCACTAGTGGCAGCCCGGGGAAGGTG
>NW_028233440.1:0-42134 GCF_054856515.1 Filicampus tigris | reverse complement strand
AACTAGGGTTAGGGTTTCAGCTAGGGTTTTCAGTTAGGGTTTCAAACTAGGGTTAGGGTTTCCAGCTAGGGTTTTCAGTTAGGGTTTCAAACTAGGGTTAGGGTTTCAAACTAGGGTTAGGGTTTCCAGCTAGGGTTTTCAGTTAGGGTTTCAAACTAGGGTTAGGGTTTCCAGCTAGGGTTTTCAGTTAGCGTTTCAAACTAGGGTTAGGGTTTCAAACTAGGGTTAGGGTTTCCAGCTAGGGTTTTCAGTTAGGGTTTCACTAGGGTTAGGGTTTCCAGCTAGGGTTTCAAACTAGGGTTAGGGTTTCAAACTAGGGTTAGGGTTTCCAGCTAGGGTTTTCAGTTAGGGTTTCAAACTAGGGTTAGGGTTTCAAACTAGGGTTAGGGTTTCCAGCTAGGGTTTTCAGTTAGGGTTTCAAACTAGGGTTAGGGTTTCCAGCTAGGGTTTCAAACTAGGGTTAGGGTTTCAAACTAGGGTTAGGGTTTCCAGCTAGGGTTTTCAGTTAGGGTTTCAAACTAGGGTTAGGGTTTCAAACTAGGGTTAGGGTTTCCAGCTAGGGTTTTCAGTTAGCGTTTCAACTAGGGTTAGGGTTTCAAACTAGGGTTAGGGTTTCCAGCTAGGGTTTTCAGTTAGGGTTTCAAACTAGGGTTAGGGTTTCCAGCTAGGGTTTTCAGTTAGGGTTTCAAACTAGGGTTAGGGTTTCAAACTAGGGTTAGGGTTTCCAGCTAGGGTTTTCAGTTAGGGTTTCAAACTAGGGTTAGGGTTTCCAGCTAGGGTTTTCAGTAGGGTTTCAAACTAGGGTAGGTTTCAGTTAGGTTTCAAACTAGGGTTAGGGTTTCCAGCTAGGGTTTTCAGTTAGGGTTTCAAACTAGGGTTAGGGTTTCAAACTAGGGTTAGGGTTTCCAGCTAGGGTTTTCAGTTAGGGTTTCAAACTAGGGTTAGGGTTTCCAGCTAGGGTTTTCAGTTAGGGTTTCAAACTAGGGTTAGGGTTTCCAGCTAGGGTTTTCAGTTAGGGTTTCAAACTAGGGTTAGGGTTTCCAGCTAGGGTTTTCAGTTAGGGTTTCAAACTAGGTTAGGGTTTCAAACTAGGGTTAGGGTTTCCAGCTAGGGTTTTCAGTTAGCGTTTCAAACTAGGGTTAGGGTTTCCAGCTAGGGTTTTCAGTTAGGGTTTCAAACTAGGGTTAGGGTTTCCAGCTAGGGTTTTCAGTTAGGGTTTCAAACTAGGGTTAGGGTTTCAAACTAGGGTTAGGGTTTCCAGCTAGGGTTTTCAGTTAGGGTTTCAAACTAGGGTTAGGGTTTCCAGCTAGGGTTTTCAGTTAGCGTTTCAAACTAGGGTTAGGGTTTCAAACTAGGGTTAGGGTTTCCAGCTAGGGTTTTCAGTTAGGGTTTCAAACTAGGGTTAGGGTTTCAAACTAGGGTTAGGGTTTCCAGCTAGGGTTTTCAGTTAGCGTTTCAAACTAGGGTTAGGGTTTCAAACTAGGGTTAGGGTTTCCAGCTAGGGTTTTCAGTTAGGGTTTCAAACTAGGGTTAGGGTTTCCAGCTAGGGTTTTCAGTTAGGGTTTCAAACTAGGGTTAGGGTTTCAAACTAGGGTTAGGGTTTCCAGCTAGGGTTTTCAGTTAGGGTTTCAAACTAGGGTTAGGGTTTCCAGCTAGGGTTTTCAGTTAGGGTTTCAAACTAGGGTTAGGGTTTCCAGCTAGGGTTTTCAGTTAGGGTTTCAAACTAGGGTTAGGGTTTCCAGCTAGGGTTTTCAGTTAGGGTTTCAAACTAGGGTTAGGGTTTCAAACTAGGGTTAGGGTTTCCAGCCTAGGGTTTTCAGTTAGGGTTTCAAACTAGGGTTAGGGTTTCCAGCTAGGGTTTTCAGTTAGGGTTTCAAACTAGGGTTAGGGTTTCCAGCTAGGGTTTTCAGTTAGGGTTTCAAACTAGGGTTAGGGTTTCCAGCTAGGGTTTTCAGTTAGGGTTTCAAACTAGGGTTAGGGTTTCAAACTAGGGTTAGGGTTTCCAGCTAGGGTTTTCAGTTAGCGTTTCAAACTAGGGTTAGGGTTTCCAGCTAGGGTTTTCAGTTAGGGTTTCAAACTAGGGTTAGGGTTTCCAGCTAGGGTTTTCAGTTAGGGTTTCAAACTAGGGTTAGGGTTTCAAACTAGGGTTAGGGTTTCCAGCTAGGGTTTTCAGTTAGGGTTTCAAACTAGGGTTAGGGTTTCCAGCTAGGGTTTTCAGTTAGCGTTTCAAACTAGGGTTAGGGTTTCAAACTAGGGTTAGGGTTTCCAGCTAGGGTTTTCAGTTAGGGTTTCAAACTAGGGTTAGGGTTTCCAGCTAGGGTTTCAAACTAGGGTTAGGGTTTCAAACTAGGGTTAGGGTTTCCAGCTAGGGTTTTCAGTTAGGGTTTCAAACTAGGGTTAGGGTTTCAAACTAGGGTTAGGGTTTCCAGCTAGGGTTTTCAGTTAGCGTTTCAAACTAGGGTTAGGGTTTCCAGCTAGGGTTTTCAGTTAGGGTTTCAAACTAGGGTTAGGGTTTCAAACTAGGGTTAGGGTTTCCAGCTAGGGTTTTCAGTTAGGGTTTCAAACTAGGGTTAGGGTTTCCAGCTAGGGTTTTCAGTTAGGGTTTCAAACTAGGGTTAGGGTTTCCAGCTAGGGTTTTCAGTTAGGGTTTCAAACTAGGGTTAGGGTTTCAAACTAGGGTTAGGGTTTCCAGCTAGGGTTTTCAGTTAGGGTTTCAAACTAGGGTTAGGGTTTCCAGTTAGGGTTTTCAGTTAGCGTTTCAAACTAGGGTTAGGGTTTCAAACTAGGGTTAGGGTTTCCAGCTAGGGTTTTCAGTTAGGGTTTCAAACTAGGGTTAGGGTTTCCAGCTAGGGTTTCAAACTAGGGTTAGGGTTTCAAACTAGGGTTAGGGTTTCCAGCTAGGGTTTTCAGTTAGGGTTTCAAACTAGGGTTAGGGTTTCAAACTAGGGTTAGGGTTTCCAGCTAGGGTTTTCAGTTAGCGTTTCAAACTAGGGTTAGGGTTTCCAGCTAGGGTTTTCAGTTAGGGTTTCAAACTAGGGTTAGGGTTTCCAGCTAGGGTTTTCAGTTAGGGTTTCAAACTAGGGTTAGGGTTTCCAGCTAGGGTTTTCAGTTAGGGTTTCAAACTAGGGTTAGGGTTTCCAGCTAGGGTTTTCAGTTAGGGTTTCAAACTAGGGTTAGGGTTTCCAGCTAGGGTTTTCAGTTAGGGTTTCAAACTAGGGTTAGGGTTTCCAGCTAGGGTTTTCAGTTAGGGTTTCAAACTAGGGTTAGGGTTTCCAGCTAGGGTTTTCAGTTAGGGTTTCAAACTAGGGTTAGGGTTTCCAGCTAGGGTTTTCAGTTAGGGTTTCAAACTAGGGTTAGGGTTTCAAACTAGGGTTAGGGTTTCCAGCTAGGGTTTTCAGTTAGGGTTTCAAACTAGGGTTAGGGTTTCAAACTAGGGTTAGGGTTTCCAGCTAGAGTTTTCAGTTAGGGTTTCAAACTAGGGTTAGGGTTTCCAGCTAGGGTTTCAAACTAGGGTTAGGGTTTCAAACTAGGGTTAGGGTTTTCAGCTAGGGTTTTCAGTTAGGGTTTCAAACTAGGGTTAGGGTTTCAAACTAGGGTTAGGGTTTCCAGCTAGGGTTTTCAGTTAGCGTTTCAAACTAGGGTTAGGGTTTCAAACTAGGGTTAGGGTTTCCAGCTAGGGTTTTGAGTTAGGGTTTCAAACTAGGGTTAGGGTTTCCAGCTAGGGTTTTCAGTTAGGGTTTCAAACTAGGGTTAGGGTTTCAAAATAGGGTTAGGGTTTCCAGCTAGGGTTTTCAGTTAGGGTTTCAAACTAGGGTTAGGGTTTCCAGCTAGGGTTTTCAGTTAGGGTTTCAAACTAGGGTTAGGGTTTCCAGCTAGGGTTTTCAGTTAGGGTTTCAAACTAGGGTTAGGGTTTCCAGCTAGGGTTTTCAGTTAGGGTTTCAAACTAGGGTTAGGGTTTCCAGCTAGGGTTTTCAGT
Source organism: Filicampus tigris (assembly GCF_054856515.1). NCBI lineage: Eukaryota > Metazoa > Chordata > Actinopteri > Syngnathiformes > Syngnathidae > Filicampus > Filicampus tigris. Next base: position 38,158 of record NW_028233440.1, on the reverse strand, counting down.
TAGGGTTTCAAACTAGGGTTAGGGTTTCAAACTAGGGTTAGGGTTTCCAGCTAGGGTTTTCAGTTAGGGTTTCAAACTAGGGTTAGGGTTTCAAACTAGGGTTAGGGTTTCCAGCTAGGGTTTTCAGTTAGGGTTTCAAACTAGTGTTAGGGTTTCCAGCTAGGGTTTTCAGTTAGGGTTTCAAACTAGGGTTAGGGTTTCAAACTAGGGTTAGGGTTTCCAGCTAGGGTTTTCAGTTAGGGTTTCAAACTAGGGTTAGGGTTTCAAAATAGGGTTAGGGTTTCCAGCTAGGGTTTTCAGTTAGGGTTTCAAACTAGGGTTAGGGTTTCCAGCTAGGGTTTTCAGTTAGGGTTTCAAACTAGGGTTAGGGTTTCCAGCTAGGGTTTTCAGTTAGGGTTTCAAACTAGGGTTAGGGTTTCCAGCTAGGGTTTTCAGTTAGGGTTTCAAACTAGGGTTAGGGTTTCCAGCTAGGGTTTTCAGTTAGGGTTTCAAACTAGGGTTAGGGTTTCAAACTAGGGTTAGGGTTTCCAGCTAGGGTTTTCAGTTAGGGTTTCAAACTAGGGTTAGGGTTTCAAACTAGGGTTAGGGTTTCCAGCTAGGGTTTTCAGTTAGGGTTTCAAACTAGTGTTAGGGTTTCCAGCTAGGGTTTTCAGTTAGGGTTTCAAACTAGGGTTAGGGTTTCAAACTAGGGTTAGGGTTTCCAGCTAGGGTTTTCAGTTAGGGTTTCAAACTAGGGTTAGGGTTTCCAGCTAGGGTTTTCAGTTAGGGTTTCAAACTAGGGTTAGGGTTTCCAGCTAGGGTTTTCAGTTAGCGTTTCAAACTAGGGTTAGGGTTTCAAACTAGGGTTAGGGTTTCCAGCTAGGGTTTTCAGTTAGGGTTTCAAACTAGGGTTAGGGTTTCCAGCTAGGGTTTCAAACTAGGGTTAGGGTTTCAAACTAGGGTTAGGGTTTCCAGCTAGGGTTTCAAACTAGGGTTAGGGTTTCCAGCTAGGGTTTTCAGTTAGGGTTTCAAACTAGGGTTAGGGTTTCCAGCTAGGGTTTTCAGTTAGCGTTTCAAACTAGGGTTAGGGTTTCAAACTAGGGTTAGGGTTTCCAGCTAGGGTTTTCAGTTAGGGTTTCAAACTAGGGTTAGGGTTTCCAGCTAGGGTTTTCAGTTAGGGTTTCAAACTAGGGTTAGGGTTTCAAACTAGGGTTAGGTTTTCCAGCTAGGGTTTTCAGTTAGGGTTTCAAACTAGGGTTAGGGTTTCCAGCTAGGGTTTTCAGTTAGGGTTTCAAACTAGGGTTAGGGTTTCAAACTAGGGTTAGGGTTTCCAGCTAGGGTTTTCAGTTAGGGTTTCAAACTAGGGTTAGGGTTTCCAGCTAGGGTTTTCAGTTAGGGTTTCAAACTAGGGTTAGGGTTTCCAGCTAGGGTTTCAAACTAGGGTTAGGGTTTCAAACTAGGGTTAGGGTTTCCAGCTAGGGTTTTCAGTTAGGGTTTCAAACTAGGGTTAGGGTTTCAAACTAGGGTTAGGGTTTCCAGCTAGGGTTTCAAACTAGGGTTAGGGTTTCAAACTAGGGTTAGGGTTTCCAGCTAGGGTTTTCAGTTAGGGTTTCAAACTAGGGTTAGGGTTTCCAGCTAGGGTTTTCAGTTAGGGTTTCAAACTAGGGTTAGGGTTTCAAACTAGGGTTAGGGTTTCCAGCTAGGGTTTTCAGTTAGGGTTTCAAACTAGGGTTAGGGTTTCCAGCTAGGGTTTTCAGTTAGGGTTTCAAACTAGGGTTAGGGTTTCCAGCTAGGGTTTTCAGTTAGGGTTTCAAACTAGGGTTAGGGTTTCAAACTAGGGTTAGGGTTTCCAGCTAGGGTTTTCAGTTAGGGTTTCAAACTAGGGTTAGGGTTTCCAGCTAGGGTTTTCAGTTAGGGTTTCAAACTAGGGTTAGGGTTTCCAGCTAGGGTTTTCAGTTAGGGTTTCAAACTAGGGTTAGGGTTTCCAGCTAGGGTTTTCAGTTAGGGTTTCAAACTAGGGTTAGGGTTTCAAACTAGGGTTAGGGTTTCCAGCTAGGGTTTTCAGTTAGGGTTTCAAACTAGGGTTAGGGTTTCAAACTAGGGTTAGGGTTTCCAGCTAGGGTTTTCAGTTAGGGTTTCAAACTAGGGTTAGGGTTTCCAGCTAGGGTTTCAAACTAGGGTTAGGGTTTCAAACTAGGGTTAGGGTTTCCAGCTAGGGTTTTCAGTTAGGGTTTCAAACTAGGGTTAGGGTTTCCAGCTAGGGTTTTCAGTTAGCGTTTCAAACTAGGGTTAGGGTTTCAAACTAGGGTTAGGGTTTCCAGCTAGGGTTTTCAGTTAGGGTTTCAAACTAGGGTTAGGGTTTCCAGCTAGGGTTTTCAGTTAGGGTTTCAAACTAGGGTTAGGGTTTCCAGCTAGGGTTTCAAACTAGGGTTAGGGTTTCAAACTAGGGTTAGGGTTTCCAGCTAGGGTTTTCAGTTAGGGTTTCAAACTAGGGTTAGGGTTTCAAACTAGGGTTAGGGTTTCCAGCTAGGGTTTCAAACTAGGGTTAGGGTTTCAAACTAGGGTTAGGGTTTCCAGCTAGGGTTTTCAGTTAGGGTTTCAAACTAGGGTTAGGGTTTCCAGCTAGGGTTTTCAGTTAGGGTTTCAAACTAGGGTTAGGGTTTCAAACTAGGGTTAGGGTTTCCAGCTAGGGTTTTCAGTTAGGGTTTCAAACTAGGGTTAGGGTTTCAAACTAGGGTTAGGGTTTCCAGCTAGGGTTTTCAGTTAGGGTTTCAAACTAGGGTTAGGGTTTCCAGCTAGGGTTTCAAACTAGGGTTAGGGTTTCAAACTAGGGTTAGGGTTTCCAGCTAGGGTTTTCAGTTAGGGTTTCAAACTAGGGTTAGGGTTTCCAGCTAGGGTTTTCAGTTAGGGTTTCAAACTAGGGTTAGGGTTTCCAGCTAGGGTTTTCAGTTAGCGTTTCAAACTAGGGTTAGGGTTTCAAACTAGGGTTAGGGTTTCCAGCTAGGGTTTTCAGTTAGGGTTTCAAACTAGGGTTAGGGTTTCCAGCTAGGGTTTTCAGTTAGGGTTTCAAACTAGGGTTAGGGTTTCAAACTAGGGTTAGGGTTTCCAGCTAGGGTTTTCAGTTAGGGTTTCAAACTAGGGTTAGGGTTTCCAGCTAGGGTTTTCAGTTAGGGTTTCAAACTAGGGTTAGGGTTTCCAGCTAGGGTTTTCAGTTAGGGTTTCAAACTAGGGTTAGGTTTTCCAGCTAGGGTTTTCAGTTAGGGTTTCAAACTAGGGTTAGGGTTTCCAGCTAGGGTTTTCAGTTAGCGTTTCAAACTAGGGTTAGGGTTTCAAACTAGGGTTAGGGTTTCCAGCTAGGGTTTTCAGTTAGGGTTTCAAACTAGGGTTAGGGTTTCCAGCTAGGGTTTTCAGTTAGGGTTTCAAACTAGGGTTAGGGTATCCAGCTAGGGTTTTCAGTTAGGGTTTCAAACTAGGGTTAGGTTTTCCAGCTAGGGTTTTCAGTTAGCGTTTCAAACTAGGGTTAGGGTTTCAAACTAGGGTTAGGGTTTCCAGCTAGGGTTTTCAGTTAGGGTTTCAAACTAGGGTTAGGGTTTCCAGCTAGGGTTTTCAGTTAGGGTTTCAAACTAGGGTTAGGGTTTCAAACTAGGGTTAGGGTTTCCAGCTAGGGTTTTCAGTTAGGGTTTCAAACTAGGGTTAGGGTTTCCAGCTAGGGTTTTCAGTTAGGGTTTCAAACTAGGGTTAGGGTTTCCAGCTAGGGTTTTCAGTTAGGGTTTCAAACTAGGGTTAGGGTTTCCAGCTAGGGTTTCAAACTAGGGTTAGGGTTTCAAACTAGGGTTAGGGTTTCCAGCTAGGGTTTCAAACTAGGGTTAGGGTTTCCAGCTAGGGTTTTCAGTTAGGGTTTCAAACTAGGGTTAGGGTTTCCAGCTAGGGTTTTCAGTTAGCGTTTCAAACTAGGGTTAGGGTTTCAAACTAGGGTTAGGGTTTCCAGCTAGGGTTTTCAGTTAGGGTTTCAAACTAGGGTTAGGGTTTCCAGCTAGGGTTTTCAGTTAGGGTTTCAAACTAGGGTTAGGGTTTCAAACTAGGGTTAGGTTTTCCAGCTAGGGTTTTCAGTTAGGGTTTCAAACTAGGGTTAGGGTTTCCAGCTAGGGTTTTCAGTTAGGGTTTCAAACTAAGGTTAGGGTTTCCAGCTAGGGTTTCAAACTAGGGTTAGGGTTTCAAACTAGGGTTAGGGTTTCCAGCTAGGGTTTTCAGTTAGGGTTTCAAACTAGGGTTAGGGTTTCCAGCTAGGGTTTTCAGTTAGGGTTTCAAACTAGGGTTAGGGTTTCCAGCTAGGGTTTTCAGTTAGGGTTTCAAACTAGGGTTAGGGTTTCCAGCTAGGGTTTTCAGTTAGGGTTTCAAACTAGGGTTAGGGTTTCCAGCTAGGGTTTTCAGTTAGGGTTTCAAACTAGGGTTAGGGTTTCCAGCTAGTGTTTTCAGTTAGGGTTTCAAACTAGGGTTAGGGTTTCCAGCTAGGGTTTTCAGTTAGGGTTTCAAACTAGGGTTAGGGTTTCCAGCTAGGGTTTTCAGTTAGGGTTTCAAACTAGGGTTAGGGTTTCCAGCTAGGGTTTTCAGTTAGGGTTTCAAACTAGGGTTAGGGTTTCCAGCTAGGGTTTTCAGTTAGGGTTTCAAACTAGGGTTACGGTTTCCAGCTAGGGTTTTCAGTTAGGGTTTCAAACTAGGGTTAGGGTTTCCAGCTAGGGTTTTCAGTTAGGGTTTCAAACTAGGGTTAGGGTTTCAAACTAGGGTTAGGGTTTCCAGCTAGGGTTTTCAGTTAGGGTTTCAAACTAGGGTTAGGGTTTCAAACTAGGGTTAGGGTTTCCAGCTAGGGTTTTCAGTTAGGGTTTCAAACTAGGGTTAGGGTTTCCAGCTAGGGTTTTCAGTTAGGGTTTCAAACTAGGGTTAGGGTTTCCAGCTAGGGTTTTCAGTTAGGGTTTCAAACTAGGGTTAGGGGTTCCAGCTAGGGTTTTCAGTTAGGGTTTCAAACTAGGGTTAGGGTTTCAAACTAGGGTTAGGGTTTCCAGCTAGGGTTTTCAGTTAGGGTTTCAAACTAGGGTTAGTGTTTCCAGCTAGGGTTTTCAGTTAGGGTTTCAAACTAGGGTTAGGGTTTCCAGCTAGGGTTTTCAGTTAGGGTTTCAAACTAGGGTTAGGGTTTCCAGCTAGGGTTTTCAGTTAGGGTTTCAAACTAGGGTTAGGGTTTCCAGCTAGGGTTTTCAGTTAGGGTTTCAAACTAGGGTTAGGGTTTCCAGGTAGGGTTTCAAACTAGGGTTAGGGTTTCAAACTAGGGTTAGGGTTTCCAGCTAGGGTTTCAAACTAGGGTTAGGGTTTCCAGCTAGGGTTTTCAGTTAGGGTTTCAAACTAGGGTTAGGGTTTCCAGCTAGGGTTTTCAGTTAGCGTTTCAAACTAGGGTTAGGGTTTCAAACTAGGGTTAGGGTTTCCAGCTAGGGTTTTCAGTTAGGGTTTCAAACTAGGGTTAGGGTTTCCAGCTAGGGTTTTCAGTTAGGGTTTCAAACTAGGGTTAGGGTTTCAAACTAGGGTTAGGGTTTCCAGCTAGGGTTTTCAGTTAGGGTTTCAAACTAGGGTTAGGGTTTCCAGCTAGGGTTTTCAGTTAGGGTTTCAAACTAGGGTTAGGGTTTCCAGCTAGGGTTTTCAGTTAGGGTTTCAAACTAGGGTTAGGGTTTCCAGCTAGGGTTTTCAGTTAGGGTTTCAAACTAGGGTTAGGGTTTCCAGCTAGGGTTTTCAGTTAGGGTTTCAAACTAGGGTTAGGGTTTCCAGCTAGGGTTTTCAGTTAGGGTTTCAAACTAGGGTTAGGGTTTCCAGCTAGGGTTTTCAGTTAGGGTTTCAAACTAGGGTTAGGGTTTCCAGCTAGGGTTTTCAGTTAGGGTTTCAAACTAGGGTTAGGGTTTCCAGCTAGTGTTTTCAGTTAGGGTTTCAAACTAGGGTTAGGGTTTCCAGCTAGGGTTTTCAGTTAGGGTTTCAAACTAGGGTTAGGGTTTCCAGCTAGGGTTTTCAGTTAGGGTTTCAAACTAGGGTTAGGGTTTCCAGCTAGGGTTTTCAGTTAGGGTTTCAAACTAGGGTTAGGGTTTCCAGCTAGGGTTTTCAGTTAGGGTTTCAAACTAGGGTTAGGGTTTCCAGCTAGGGTTTTCAGTTAGGGTTTCAAACTAGGGTTAGGGTTTCCAGCTAGGGTTTTCAGTTAGGGTTTCAAACTAGGGTTAGGGTTTCCAGCTAGGGTTTTCAGTTAGGGTTTCAAACTAGGGTTAGGGTTTCCAGGTAGGGTTTCAAACTAGGGTTAGGGTTTCAAACTAGGGTTAGGGTTTCCAGCTAGGGTTTCAAACTAGGGTTAGGGTTTCCAGCTAGGGTTTTCAGTTAGGGTTTCAAACTAGGGTTAGGGTTTCCAGCTAGGGTTTTCAGTTAGCGTTTCAAACTAGGGTTAGGGTTTCAAACTAGGGTTAGGGTTTCCAGCTAGGGTTTTCAGTTAGGGTTTCAAACTAGGGTTAGGGTTTCCAGCTAGGGTTTTCAGTTAGGGTTTCAAACTAGGGTTAGGGTTTCAAACTAGGGTTAGGGTTTCCAGCTAGGGTTTTCAGTTAGGGTTTCAAACTAGGGTTAGGGTTTCCAGCTAGGGTTTTCAGTTAGGGTTTCAAACTAGGGTTAGGGTTTCCAGCTAGGGTTTTCAGTTAGGGTTTCAAACTAGGGTTAGGGTTTCCAGCTAGGGTTTTCAGTTAGGGTTTCAAACTAGGGTTAGGGTTTCCAGCTAGGGTTTTCAGTTAGGGTTTCAAACTAGGGTTAGGGTTTCCAGCTAGGGTTTTCAGTTAGGGTTTCAAACTAGGGTTAGGGTTTCCAGCTAGGGTTTTCAGTTAGGGTTTCAAACTAGGGTTAGGGTTTCCAGCTAGGGTTTTCAGTTAGGGTTTCAAACTAGGGTTAGGGTTTCCAGCTAGTGTTTTCAGTTAGGGTTTCAAACTAGGGTTAGGGTTTCCAGCTAGGGTTTTCAGTTAGGGTTTCAAACTAGGGTTAGGGTTTCCAGCTAGGGTTTTCAGTTAGGGTTTCAAACTAGGGTTAGGGTTTCCAGCTAGGGTTTTCAGTTAGGGTTTCAAACTAGGGTTAGGGTTTCCAGCTAGGGTTTTCAGTTAGGGTTTCAAACTAGGGTTAGGGTTTCCAGCTAGGGTTTTCAGTTAGGGTTTCAAACTAGGGTTAGGGTTTCCAGCTAGGGTTTTCAGTTAGGGTTTCAAACTAGGGTTAGGGTTTCCAGCTAGGGTTTTCAGTTAGGGTTTCAAACTAGGGTTAGGGGTTCCAGCTAGGGTTTTCAGTTAGGGTTTCAAACTAGGGTTAGGGTTTCAAACTAGGGTTAGGGTTTCCAGCTAGGGTTTTCAGTTAGGGTTTCAAACTAGGGTTAGTGTTTCCAGCTAGGGTTTTCAGTTAGGGTTTCAAACTAGGGTTAGGGTTTCCAGCTAGGGTTTTCAGTTAGGGTTTCAAACTAGGGTTAGGGTTTCCAGCTAGGGTTTTCAGTTAGGGTTTCAAACTAGGGTTAGGGTTTCCAGCTAGGGTTTTCAGTTAGGGTTTCAAACTAGGGTTAGGGTTTCCATCTAGGGTTTTCAGTTAGGGTTTCAAACTAGGGTTAGGGTTTCAAACTAGGGTTAGGGTTTCCAGCTAGGGTTTTCAGTTAGGGTTTCAAACTAGGGTTAGGGTTTCCAGCTAGGGTTTCAAACTAGGGTTAGGGTTTCCAGCTAGGGTTTTCAGTTAGGGTTTCAAACTAGGGTTAGGGTTTCCAGCTAGGGTTTTCAGTTAGGGTTTCAAACTAGGGTTAGGGTTTCCAGCTAGGGTTTTCAGTTAGGGTTTCAAACTAGGGTTAGGGTTTCCAGCTAGGGTTTTCAGTTAGGGTTTCAAACTAGGGTTAGGGTTTCCAGCTAGGGTTTTCAGTTAGGGTTTCAAACTAGGGTTAGGGTTTCCAGCTAGGGTTTTCAGTTAGGGTTTCAAACTAGGGTTAGGGTTTCCAGCTAGGGTTTTCAGTTAGGGTTTCAAACTAGGGTTAGGGTTTCCAGCTAGGGTTTTCAGTTAGGGTTTCAAACTAGGGTTAGGGTTTCTAGCTAGGGTTTTCAGTTAGGGTTTCAAACTAGGGTTAGGGTTTCCAGCTAGGGTTTTCAGTTAGGGTTTCAAACTAGGGTTAGGGTTTCCAGCTAGGGTTTTCAGTTAGGGTTTCAAACTAGGGTTAGGGTTTCCAGCTAGGGTTTCAAACTAGGTTTAGGGTTTCCAGCTAGGGTTTTCAGTTAGGGTTTCAAACTAGGGTTAGGGTTTCCAGCTAGGGTTTCAAACTAGGGTTAGAGTCTCCAGCTAGGGTTTTCAGTTAGGGTTTCAAACTAGGGTTAGGGTTTCCAGCTAGGGTTTTCAGTTAGGGTTTCAAACGAGGGTTAGGGTTTCCAGCTAGGGTTTTCAGTTAGGGTTTCAAACTAGGGTTAGGGTTTCCAGCTAGGGTTTTCAGTTAGGGTTTCAAACTAGGGTTAGGGTTTCCAGCTAGGGTTTTCAGTTAGGGTTTCAAACTAGGGTTAGGGTTTCCAGCTAGGGTTTTCAGTTAGCGTTTCAAACTAGGGTTAGGGTTTCAAACTAGGGTTAGGGTTTCCAGTTAGGGTTTTCAGTTAGGGTTTCAAACTAGGGTTAGGGTTTCCAGCTAGGGTTTTCAGTTAGGGTTTCAAACTAGGGTTAGGGTTTCCAGCTAGGGTTTTCAGTTAGGGTTTCAAACTAGGGTTAGGGTTTCCAGCTAGGGTTTTCAGTTAGGGTCTCAAACTAGGGTTAGGGTTTCCAGCTAGGGTTTTCAGTTAGGGTTTCAAACTAGGGTTAGGGTTTTCAGCTAGGGTTTTCAGTTAGGGTTTCAAACTAGGGTTAGGGTTTCCAGCTAGGGTTTTCAGTTAGGGTTTCAAACTAGGGTTAGGGTTTCCAGCTAGGGTTTTCAGTTAGGGTTTCAAACTAGGGTTAGGGTTTCAAACTAGGGTTAGGGTTTCCAGCTTGGGATTTCAGTTAGGGTTTCAAACTAGGGTTAGGGTTTCCAGCTAGGGTTTCAAACTAGGGTTAGGGTTTCCAGCTAGGGTTTTCAGTTAGGGTTTCAAACTAGGGTTAGGGTTTTCAGTTAGGGTTTCAAACTAGGGTTAGGGTTTCCAGCTAGGGTTTCAAACTAGGGTTAGGGTTTCCAGCTAGGGTTTTCAGTTAGGGTTTCAAACTAGGATTAGGGTTTCCAGCTAGGGTTTTCAGTTAGGGTTTCAAACTAGGGTTAGGGTTTCCAGCTAGGGTTTTCAGTTAGGGTTTCAAACTAGGGTTAGGGTTTCCAGCTAGGGTTTTCAGTTAGGGTCTCAAACTAGGGTTAGGGTTTCCAGCTAGGGTTTTCAGTTAGGGTTTCAAACTAGGGTTAGGGTTTTCAGCTAGGGTTTTCAGTTAGGGTTTCAAACTAGGGTTAGGGTTTCCAGCTAGGGTTTTCAGTTAGGGTTTCAAACTAGGGTTAGGGTTTCCAGCTAGGGTTTTCAGTTAGGGTTTCAAACTAGGGTTAGGGTTTCAAACTAGGGTTAGGGTTTCCAGCTAGGGATTTCAGTTAGGGTTTCAAACTAGGGTTAGGGTTTCCAGCTAGGGTTTCAAACTAGGGTTAGGGTTTCCAGCTAGGGTTTTCAGTTAGGGTTTCAAACTAGGGTTAGGGTTTTCAGTTAAGGTTTCAAACTAGGGTTAGGGTTTCCAGCTAGGGTTTCAAACTAGGGTTAGGGTTTCCAGCTAGGGTTTTCAGTTAGGGTTTCAAACTAGGATTAGGGTTTCCAGCTAGGGTTTTCAGTTAGGGTTTCAAACTAGGGTTAGGGTTTCCAGCTAGGGTTTTCAGTTAGGGTTTCAAACTAGGGTTAGGGTTTCCAGCTAGGGTTTTCAGTTAGGGTTTCAAACTAGGGTTAGGGTTTCCAGCTAGGGTTTCAAACTAGGGTTAGGGTTTCCAGCTAGGGTTTTCAGTTAGGGTTTCAAACTAGGGTTAGGGTTTCCAGCTAGGGTTTTCAGTTAGGGTTTCAAACTAGGGTTAGGGTTTCCAGCTAGGGTTTTCAGTTAGGGTTTCAAACTAGGGTTAGGGTTTCCAGCTAGGGTTTCAAACTAGGGTTAGGGTTTCCAGCTAGGGTTTTCAGTTAGGGTTTCAAACTAGGGTTAGGGTTTCAAACTAGGGTTAGGGTTTTCAGCTAGGGTTTTCAGTTAGGGTTTCAAACTAGGGTTAGGGTTTCCAGCTAGGGTTTTCAGTTAGGGTTTCAAACTAGGGTTAGGGTTTCCAGCTAGGGTTTTCAGTTAGGGTTTCAAACTAGGGTTAGGGTTTCCAGCTAGGGTTTTCAGTTAGGGTTTCAAACTAGGGTTAGGGTTTCCAGCTAGGGTTTCAAACTAGGGTTAGGGTTTCCAGCTAGGGTTTTCAGTTAGGGTTTCAAACTAGGGTTAGGGTTTCCAGCTAGGGTTTTCAGTTAGGGTTTCAAACTAGGGTTAGGGTTTCCAGCTAGGGTTTTCAGTTAGGGTTTCAAACTAGGGTTAGGGTTTCCAGCTAGGGTTTTCAGTTAGGGTTTCAAACTAGGGTTAGGGTTTCCAGCTAGGGTTTCAAACTAGGGTTAGGGTTTCCAGCTAGGGTTTTCAGTTAGGGTTTCAAACTAGGGTTAGGGTTTCCAGCTAGGGTTTTCAGTTAGGGTTTCAAACTAGGGTTAGGGTTTCCAGCTAGGGTTTTCAGTTAGGGTTTCAAACTAGGGTTAGGGTTTCCAGCTAGGGTTTTCAGTTAGGGTTTCAAACTAGGGTTAGGGTTTCCAGCTAGGGTTTCAAACTAGGGTTAGGGTTTCCAGCTAGGGTTTTCAGTTAGGGTTTCAAACTAGGGTTAGGGTTTCCAGCTAGGGTTTTCAGTTAGGGTTTCAAACTAGGGTTAGGGTTTCCAGCTAGGGTTTTCAGTTAGGGTTTCAAACTAGGGTTAGGGTTTCCAGCTAGGGTTTTCAGTTAGGGTTTCAAACTAGGGTTAGGGTTTCCAGCTAGGGTTTTCAGTTAGGGTTTCAAACTAGGGTTAGGGTTTCCAGCTAGGGTTTTCAGTTAGGGTTTCAAACTAGGGTTAGGGTTTCCAGCTAGGGTTTTCAGTTAGGGTTTCAAACTAGGGTTAGGGTTTTCAGTTAGGGTTTCAAACTAGGGTTAGGGTTTCCAGCTAGGGTTTTCAGTTAGGGTTTCAAACTAGGGTTAGGGTTTCCAGCTAGGGTTTTCAGTTAGGTTTTCAAACTAGGGTTAGGGTTTCCAGCTAGGGTTTTCAGTTAGGGTTTCAAACTAGGGTTAGGGTTTCCAGCTAGGGTTTTCAGTTAGGGTTTCAAACTAGGGTTCGGGTTTCAAACTAGGGTTAGGGTTTCCAGCTAGGGTTTTCAGTTAGGGTTTCAAACTAGGGTTAGGGTTTCAAACTAGGGTTAGGGTTTCCAGCTAGGGTTTTCAGTTAGGGTTTCAAACTAGGGTTAGGGTTTCCAGCTAGGGTTTTCAGTTAGGGTTTCAAACTAGGGTTAGGGTTTCTAGCTAGGGTTTTCAGTTAGGGTTTCAAACTAGGGTTAGGGTTTCAAACTAGGGTTAGGGTTTCCAGCTAGGGTTTTCAGTTAGGGTTTCAAACTAGGGTTAGGGTTTCCAGCTAGGGTTTCAAACTAGGGTTAGGGTTTCCAGCTAGGGTTTTCAGTTAGGGTTTCAAACTAGGGTTAGGGTTTTCAGTTAGGGTTTCAAACTAGGGTTAGGGTTTCCAGCTAGGGTTTCAAACTAGGGTTAGGGTTTCCAGCTAGGGTTTTCAGTTAGGGTTTCAAACTAGGGTTAGGGTTTCCAGCTAGGGTTTTCAGTTAGGGTTTCAAACTAGGGTTAGGGTTTCCAGCTAGGGTTTTCAGTTAGGGTTTCAAACTAGGGTTAGGGTTTCCAGCTAGGGTTTCAAACTAGGGTTAGGGTTTCCAGCTAGGGTTTTCAGTTAGGGTTTCAAACTAGGGTTAGGGTTTCCAGCTAGGGTTTTCAGTTAGGGTTTCAAACTAGGGTTAGGGTTTCCAGCTAGGGTTTTCAGTTAGGGTTTCAAACTAGGGTTAGGGTTTCCAGGTAGGGTTTTCAGTTAGGGTTTCAAACTAGGGTTAGAGTTTCCAGCTAGGGTTTTCAGTTAGGGTTTCAAACTAGGGTTAGGGTTTCAAACTAGGGTTAGGGTTTCCAGCTAGGGTTTTCAGTTAGGGTTTCAAACTAGGGTTAGGGTTTCCAGCTAGGGTTTCAAACTAGGGTTAGGGTTTCCAGCTAGGGTTTTCAGTTAGGGTTTCAAACTAGGGTTAGGGTTTTCAGTTAGGGTTTCAAACTAGGGTTAGGGTTTCCAGCTAGGGTTTCAAACTAGGGTTAGGGTTTCCAGCTAGGGTTTTCAGTTAGGGTTTCAAACTAGGGTTAGGGTTTCCAGCTAGGGTTTTCAGTTAGGGTTTCAAACTAGGGTTAGGGTTTCCAGCTAGGGTTTTCAGTTAGGGTTTCAAACTAGGGTTAGGGTTTCCAGCTAGGGTTTCAAACTAGGGTTAGGGTTTCCAGCTAGGGTTTTCAGTTAGGGTTTCAAACTAGGGTTAGGGTTTCCAGCTAGGGTTTTCAGTTAGGGTTTCAAACTAGGGTTAGGGTTTCCAGCTAGGGTTTTCAGTTAGGGTTTCAAACTAGGGTTAGGGTTTCCAGGTAGGGTTTTCAGTTAGGGTTTCAAACTAGGGTTAGAGTTTCCAGCTAGGGTTTTCAGTTAGGGTTTCAAACTAGGGTTAGGGTTTCAAACTAGGGTTAGGGTTTCCAGCTAGGGTTTTCAGTTAGGGTTTCAAACTAGGGTTAGGGTTTCAAACTAGGGTTAGGGTTTCCAGCTAGGGTTTTCAGTTAGGGTTTCAAACTAGGGTTAGGGTTTCCAGCTAGGGTTTTCAGTTAGGGTTTCAAACTAGGGTTAGGGTTAGCTAGGGTTTTCAGTTAGGGTTTCAAACTAGGGTTAGGGTTTCCAGCTAGGGTTTCAAACTAGGGTTAGGGTTTCCAGCTAGGGTTTCAAACTAGGGTTAGTGTTAGGGTTAGGGTTAGCTAGGGTTTTCAGTTAGGGTTTCAAACTAGGGTTAGGGTTTCCAGCTAGGGTTTTCAGTTAGGGTTTCAAACTAGGGTTAGGGTTTCCAGCTAGGGTTTTCAGTTAGGGTTTCAAACTAGGGTTAGGGTTTCCAGCTAGGGTTTCAAACTAGGGTTAGGGTTTCCAGCTAGGGTTTTCAGTTAGGGTTTCAAACTAGGGTTAGGGTTTCCAGCTAGGGTTTTCAGTTAGGGTTTCAAACTAGGGTTAGGGTTTCCAGCTAGGGTTTTCAGTTAGGGTTTCAAACTAGGGTTAGGGTTTCCAGCTAGGGTTTTCAGTTAGGGTTTCAAACTAGGGTTAGGGTTTCCAGCTAGGGTTTTCAGTTAGGGTTTCAAACTAGGGTTAGGGTTTCCAGCTAGGGTTTTCAGTTAGGGTTTCAAACTAGGGTTAGGGTTTCCAGCTAGGGTTTTCAGTTAGGGTTTCAAACTAGGGTTAGGGTTTTCAGTTAGGGTTTCAAACTAGGGTTAGGGTTTCCAGCTAGGGTTTTCAGTTAGGGTTTCAAACTAGGGTTAGGGTTTCCAGCTAGGGTTTTCAGTTAGGTTTTCAAACTAGGGTTAGGGTTTCCAGCTAGGGTTTTCAGTTAGGGTTTCAAACTAGGGTTAGGGTTTCCAGCTAGGGTTTTCAGTTAGGGTTTCAAACTAGGGTTCGGGTTTCAAACTAGGGTTAGGGTTTCCAGCTAGGGTTTTCAGTTAGGGTTTCAAACTAGGGTTAGGGTTTCAAACTAGGGTTAGGGTTTCCAGCTAGGGTTTTCAGTTAGGGTTTCAAACTAGGGTTAGGGTTTCCAGCTAGGGTTTTCAGTTAGGGTTTCAAACTAGGGTTAGGGTTTCTAGCTAGGGTTTTCAGTTAGGGTTTCAAACTAGGGTTAGGGTTTCAAACTAGGGTTAGGGTTTCCAGCTAGGGTTTTCAGTTAGGGTTTCAAACTAGGGTTAGGGTTTCCAGCTAGGGTTTCAAACTAGGGTTAGGGTTTCCAGCTAGGGTTTTCAGTTAGGGTTTCAAACTAGGGTTAGGGTTTTCAGTTAGGGTTTCAAACTAGGGTTAGGGTTTCCAGCTAGGGTTTCAAACTAGGGTTAGGGTTTCCAGCTAGGGTTTTCAGTTAGGGTTTCAAACTAGGGTTAGGGTTTCCAGCTAGGGTTTTCAGTTAGGGTTTCAAACTAGGGTTAGGGTTTCCAGCTAGGGTTTTCAGTTAGGGTTTCAAACTAGGGTTAGGGTTTCCAGCTAGGGTTTCAAACTAGGGTTAGGGTTTCCAGCTAGGGTTTTCAGTTAGGGTTTCAAACTAGGGTTAGGGTTTCCAGCTAGGGTTTTCAGTTAGGGTTTCAAACTAGGGTTAGGGTTTCCAGCTAGGGTTTTCAGTTAGGGTTTCAAACTAGGGTTAGGGTTTCCAGGTAGGGTTTTCAGTTAGGGTTTCAAACTAGGGTTAGAGTTTCCAGCTAGGGTTTTCAGTTAGGGTTTCAAACTAGGGTTAGGGTTTCAAACTAGGGTTAGGGTTTCCAGCTAGGGTTTTCAGTTAGGGTTTCAAACTAGGGTTAGGGTTTCAAACTAGGGTTAGGGTTTCCAGCTAGGGTTTTCAGTTAGGGTTTCAAACTAGGGTTAGGGTTTCCAGCTAGGGTTTTCAGTTAGGGTTTCAAACTAGGGTTAGGGTTAGCTAGGGTTTTCAGTTAGGGTTTCAAACTAGGGTTAGGGTTTCCAGCTAGGGTTTCAAACTAGGGTTAGGGTTTCCAGCTAGGGTTTCAAACTAGGGTTAGTGTTAGGGTTAGGGTTAGCTAGGGTTTTCAGTTAGGGTTTCAAACTAGGGTTAGGGTTTCCAGCTAGGGTTTTCAGTTAGGGTTTCAAACTAGGGTTAGGGTTTCCAGCTAGGGTTTTCAGTTAGGGTTTCAAACTAGGGTTAGGGTTTCCAGCTAGGGTTTCAAACTAGGGTTAGGGTTTCCAGCTAGGGTTTTCAGTTAGGGTTTCAAACTAGGGTTAGGGTTTTCAGTTAGGGTTTCAAACTAGGGTTAGGGTTTCCAGCTAGGGTTTCAAACTAGGGTTAGGGTTTCCAGCTAGGGTTTTCAGTTAGGGTTTCAAACTAGGGTTAGGGTTTCCAGCTAGGGTTTTCAGTTAGGGTTTCAAACTAGGGTTAGGGTTTCCAGCTAGGGTTTTCAGTTAGGGTTTCAAACTAGGGTTAGGGTTTCCAGCTAGGGTTTCAAACTAGGGTTAGGGTTTCCAGCTAGGGTTTTCAGTTAGGGTTTCAAACTAGGGTTAGGGTTTCCAGCTAGGGTTTTCAGTTAGGGTTTCAAACTAGGGTTAGGGTTAGCTAGGGTTTTCAGTTAGGGTTTCAAACTAGGGTTAGGGTTTCCAGCTAGGGTTTCAAACAAGGGTTAGGGTTTCCAGCTAGGGTTTCAAACTAGGGTTAGTGTTAGGGTTAGGGTTAGCTAGGGTTTTCAGTTAGGGTTTCAAACTAGGGTTAGGGTTTCCAGCTAGGGTTTCAAACTAGGGTTAGGGTTTCCAGCTAGGGTTAGGGTTTTCAGCTAGGGTTTCAAACTAGGGTTAGGGTTTTCAGCTAGGGTTTCAAACTAGGGTTAGGGTTTCCAGCTAGGGTTTTCAGTTAGGGTTTCAAACTAGGGTTAGGGTTTCAAACTAGGGTTAGGGTTTCCAGCTAGGGTTTTCAGTTAGGGTTTCAAAGTAGGGTTAGGGTTTCCAGCTAGGGTTTTCAGTTAGGGTTTCAAACTAGGGTTAGGGTTTCCAGCTAGGGTTTTCAGTTAGGGTTTCAAACTAGGGTTAGGGTTTCCAGCTAGGGTTTTCAGTTAGGGTTTCAAACTAGGGTTAGGGTTTCCAGCTAGGGTTTTCAGTTAGGGTTTCAAACTAGGGTTAGGGTT
This sequence comes from Filicampus tigris, assembly GCF_054856515.1. Classification (NCBI taxonomy): domain Eukaryota; kingdom Metazoa; phylum Chordata; class Actinopteri; order Syngnathiformes; family Syngnathidae; genus Filicampus; species Filicampus tigris. The sequence continues at coordinate 22,204 of NW_028233440.1, read as the reverse complement.
TCAAACTAGGGTTAGGGTTTCCAGCTAGGGTTTTCAGTTAGGGTTTCAAACTAGGGTTAGGGTTTCCAGCTAGGGTTTTCAGTTAGGGTTTCAAACTAGGGTTAGGGTTTCCAGCTAGGGTTTTCAGTTAGGGTTTCAAACTAGGGTTAGGGTTTCAAACTAGGGTTAGGGTTTCCAGCTAGGGTTTTCAGTTAGGGTTTCAAACTAGGGTTAGGGTTTCCAGCTAGGGTTTTCAGTTAGGGTTTCAAACTAGGGTTAGGGTTTCCAGCTAGGGTTTTCAGTTAGGGTTTCAAACTAGGGTTAGGGTTTCCAGCTAGGGTTTTCAGTTAGGGTTTCAAACTAGGGTTAGGGTTTCAAACAAGGGTTAGGGTTTCCAGCTAGGGTTTTCAGTTAGGGTTTCAAACTAGGGTTAGGGTTTCCAGCTAGGGTTTTCAGTTAGGGTTTCAAACTAGGGTTAGGGTTTCAAACTAGGGTTTTCAGTTAGGGTTTCAAACTAGGGTTAGGGTTTCCAGCTAGGGTTTCAAACTAGGGTTAGGGTTTCCAGCTAGGGTTTTCAGTTAGGGTTTCAAACTAGGGTTAGGGTTTCCAGCTAGGGTTTTCAGTTAGGGTTTCAAACTAGGGTTAGGGTTTCCAGCTAGGGTTTTCAGTTAGGGTTTCAAACTAGGGTTAGGGTTTCCAGCTAGGGTTTTCAGTTAGGGTTTCAAACTAGGGTTAGGGTTTCCAGCTAGGGTTTTCAGTTAGGGTTTCAAACTAGGGTTAGGGTTTCCAGCTAGGGTTTTCAGTTAGGGTTTCAAACTAGGGTTAGGGTTAGGGTTAGCTAGGGTTTTCAGTTAGGGTTTCAAACTAGGGTTAGGGTTTCCAGCTAGGGTTTTCAGTTATGGTTAGGGTTTCCAGCTAGGGTTTCAAACTAGGGTTAGGGTTTCAAACTAGGGTTAGTGTTAGGGTTAGGGTTAGGGTTAGCTAGGGTTTTCAGTTAGGGTTTCAAACTAGGGTTAGGGTTTTCAGTTAGGGTTTCAAACTAGGGTTAGGGTTTCCAGCTAGGGTTTTCAGTTAGGGTTTCAAACTAGGGTTAGGGTTTCAGCTAGGGTTTTCAGTTAGGGTTTCAAACTAGGGTTAGGGTTTCCAGCTAGGGTTTTCAGTTAGGGTTTCAAACTAGGGTTAGGGTTTCCAGCTAGGGTTTTCAGTTAGGGTTTCAAACTAGGGTTAGGGTTTCCAGCTAGGGTTTTCAGTTAGGGTTTCAAACTAGGGTTAGGGTTTCCAGCTAGGGTTTTCAGTTAGGGTTTCAAACTAGGGTTAGGGTTTTCAGTTAGGGTTTCAAACTAGGGTTAGGGTTTCCAGCTAGGGTTTCAAACTAGGGTTTCAAACTAGGGTTAGGGTTTCTAGCTAGGGTTTTCAGTTAGGGTTTCAAACTAGGGTTAGGGTTTTCAGTTAGGGTTTCAAACTAGGGTTAGGGTTTCCAGCTAGGGTTTTCAGTTAGGGTTTCAAACTAGGGTTAGGGTTTCCAGCTAGGGTTTTCAGTTAGGGTTTCAAACTAGGGTTAGGGTTTCAAACTAGGGTTAGGGTTTCCAGCTAGGGTTTTCAGTTAGGGTTTCAAACTAGGGTTAGGGTTTCCAGCTAGGGTTTCAAACTAGGGTTAGGGTTTCCAGCTAGGGTTTTCAGTTAGGGTTTCAAACTAGGGTTAGGGTTTCTAGCTAGGGTTTTCAGTTAGGGTTTCAAACTAGGGTTAGGGTTTCCAGCTAGGGTTTTCAGTTAGGGTTTCAAACTAGGGTTAGGGTTTCCAGCTAGGGTTTTCAGTTAGGGTTTCAAACTAGGGTTAGGGTTTCCAGCTAGGGTTTTCAGTTAGGGTTTCAAACTAGGGTTAGGGTTTCCAGCTAGGGTTTTCAGTTAGGGTTTCAAACTAGGGTTAGGGTTTTCAGTTAGGGTTTCAAACTAGGGTTAGGGTTTCCAGCTAGGGTTTTCAGTTAGGGTTTCAAACTAGGGTTAGGGTTTCCAGCTAGGGTTTTCAGTTAGGGTTTCAAACTAGGGTTAGGGTTTCCAGCTAGGGTTTTCAGTTAGGGTTTCAAACTAGGGTTAGGGTTTCCAGCTAGGGTTTCAAACTAGGGTTAGGGTTTCCAGCTAGGGTTTCAAACTAGGGTTAGGGTTTCCAGCTAGGGTTTTCAGTTAGGGTTTCAAACTAGGGTTAGGGTTTCCAGCTAGGGTTTTCAGTTAGGGTTTCAAACTAGGGTTAGGGTTTCCAGCTAGGGTTTTCAGTTAGGGTTTCAAACTAGGGTAAGGGTTTCCAGCTAGGGTTTCAAACTAGGGTTAGGGTTTCCAGCTAGGGTTTTCAGTTAGGGTTTCAAACTAGGGTTAGGGTTTCCAGCTAGGGTTTTCAGTTAGGGTTTCAAACTAGGGTTAGGGTTTCCAGCTAGGGTTTTCAGTTAGGGTTTCAAAGTAGGGTTAGGGTTTCCAGCTAGGGTTTTCAGTTAGGGTTTCAAACTAGGGTTAGGGTTTCCAGCTAGGGTTTTCAGTTAGGGTTTCAAACTAGGGTTAGGGTTTCCAGCTAGGGTTTTCAGTTAGGGTTTCAAACTAGGGTTAGGGTTTCCAGCTAGGGTTTTCAGTTAGGATTTCAAACTAGGGTTAGGGTTTCCAGCTAGGGTTTTCAGTTAGGGTTTCAAACTAGGGTTAGGGTTTCAAACTAGGGTTAGGGTTTCCAGCTAGGGTTTTCAGTTAGGGTTTCAAACTAGGGTTAGGGTTTCCAGCTAGGGTTTTCAGTTAGGGTTTCAAACTAGGGTTAGGGTTTCCAGCTAGGGTTTTCAGTTAGGGTTTCAAACTAGGGTTAGGGTTTCCAGCTAGGGTTTTCAGTTAGGGTTTCAAACTAGGGTTAGGGTTTCAAACTAGGGTTAGGGTTTCCAGCTAGGGTTTTCAGTTAGGGTTTCAAACTAGGGTTAGGGTTTCCAGCTAGGGTTTTCAGTTAGGTTTTCAAACTAGGGTTAGGGTTTCCAGCTAGGGTTTTCAGTTAGGGTTTCAAACTAGGGTTAGGGTTTCCAGTTAGGGTTTCAAACTAGGGTTAGGGTTTCCAGCTAGGGTTTTCAGTTAGGGTTTCAAACTAGGGTTAGGGTTTCCAGCTAGGGTTTTCAGTTAGGGTTTCAAACTAGGGTTAGGGTTTCCAGCTAGGGTTTTCAGTTAGGGTTTCAAACTAGGGTTAGGGTTTCCAGCTAGGGTTTTCAGTTAGGGTTTCAAACTAGGGTTAGGGTTTCCAGCTAGGGTTTTCAGTTAGGGTTTCAAACTAGGGTTAGGGTTTCCAGCTAGGGTTTTCAGTTAGGGTTTCAAACTAGGGTTAGGGTTTCCAGCTAGGGTTTTCAGTTAGTGTTTCAAACTAGGGTTAGGGTTAGGGTTAGCTAGGGTTTTCAGTTAGGGTTTCAAACTAGGGTTAGGGTTTCCAGCTAGGGTTTTAAGTTATGGTTAGGGTTTCCAGCTAGGGTTTCAAACTAGGGTTAGGGTTTCAAACTAGGGTTAGTGTTAGGGTTAGGGTTAGGGTTAGCTAGGGTTTTCAGTTAGGGTTTCAAACTAGGGTAAGGGTTTTCAGTTAGGGTTTCAAACTAGGGTTAGGGTTTCCAGCTAGGGTTTTCAGTTAGGGTTTCAAACTAGGGTTAGGGTTTCAGCTAGGGTTTTCAGTTAGGGTTTCAAACTAGGGTTAGGGTTTCCAGCTAGGGTTTTCAGTTAGGGTTTCAAACTAGGGTTAGGGTTTCCAGCTAGGGTTTTCAGTTAGGGTTTCAAACTAGGGTTAGGGTTTCCAGCTAGGGTTTTCAGTTAGGGTTTCAAACTAGGGTTAGGGTTTCCAGCTAGGGTTTTCAGTTAGGGTTTCAAACTAGGGTTAGGGTTTCCAGCTAGGGTTTTCAGTTAGGGTTTCAAACTAGGGTTAGGGTTTCCAGCTAGGGTTAGGGTTTCCAGCTAGTGTTTTCAGTTAGGGTTTCAAACTAGGGTTAGGGTTTCCAGCTAGGGTTTCAAACTAGGGTTAGGGTTTCCAGCTAGGGTTTTCAGTTAGGGTTTCAAACTAGGGTTAGGGTTTCCAGCTAGGGTTTTCAGTTAGGGTTTCAAACTAGGGTTAGGGTTTCCAGCTAGGGTTTTCAGTTAGGGTTTCAAACTAGGGTTAGGGTTTCCAGCTAGGGTTTTCAGTTAGGGTTTCAAACTAGGGTTAGGGTTTCCAGCTAGGGTTTTCAGTTAGGGTTTCAAACTAGGGTTAGGGTTTCCAGCTAGGGTTTTCAGTTAGGGTTTCAAACTAGGGTTAGGGTTTCCAGCTAGGGTTTTCAGTTAGGGTTTCAAACTAGGGTTAGGGTTAGGGTTAGCTAGGGTTTTCAGTTAGGGTTTCAAACTAGGGTTAGGGTTTCCAGCTAGGGTTTTCAGTTATGGTTAGGGTTTCCAGCTAGGGTTTCAAACTAGGGTTAGGGTTTCAAACTAGGGTTAGGGTTTCCAGCTAGGGTTTTCAGTTATGGTTAGGGTTTCCAGCTAGGGTTTCAAACTAGGGTTAGGGTTTCAAACTAGGGTTAGTGTTAGGGTTAGGGTTAGGGTTAGCTAGGGTTTTCAGTTAGGGTTTCAAACTAGGGTAAGGGTTTTCAGTTAGGGTTTCAAACTAGGGTTAGGGTTTCCAGCTAGGGTTTTCAGTTAGGGTTTCAAACTAGGGTTAGGGTTTCAGCTAGGGTTTTCAGTTAGGGTTTCAAACTAGGGTTAGGGTTTCCAGCTAGGGTTTTCAGTTAGGGTTTCAAACTAGGGTTAGGGTTTCCAGCTAGGGTTTTCAGTTAGGGTTTCAAACTAGGGTTAGGGTTTCCAGCTAGGGTTTTCAGTTAGGGTTTCAAACTAGGGTTAGGGTTTCCAGCTAGGGTTTTCAGTTAGGGTTTCAAACTAGGGTTAGGGTTTCCAGCTAGGGTTTTCAGTTAGGGTTTCAAACTAGGGTTAGGGTTTCCAGCTAGGGTTTTCAGTTAGGGTTTCAAACTAGGGTTAGGGTTTCCAGCTAGGGTTTTCAGTTAGGGTTTCAAACTAGGGTTAGGGTTTCCAGCTAGGGTTTTCAGTTAGGGTTTCAAACTAGGGTTAGGGTTAGGGTTAGCTAGGGTTTTCAGTTAGGGTTTCAAACTAGGGTTAGGGTTTCCAGCTAGGGTTTTCAGTTATGGTTAGGGTTTCCAGCTAGGGTTTCAAACTAGGGTTAGGGTTTCAAACTAGGGTTAGTGTTAGGGTTAGGGTTAGGGTTAGCTAGGGTTTTCAGTTAGGGTTTCAAACTAGGGTAAGGGTTTTCAGTTAGGGTTTCAAACTAGGGTTAGGGTTTCCAGCTAGGGTTTTCAGTTAGGGTTTCAAACTAGGGTTAGGGTTTCAGCTAGGGTTTTCAGTTAGGGTTTCAAACTAGGGTTAGGGTTTCCAGCTAGGGTTTTCAGTTAGGGTTTCAAACTAGGGTTAGGGTTTCCAGCTAGGGTTTTCAGTTAGGGTTTCAAACTAGGGTTAGGGTTTCCAGCTAGGGTTTTCAGTTAGGGTTTCAAACTAGGGTTAGGGTTTCCAGCTAGGGTTTTCAGTTAGGGTTTCAAACTAGGGTTAGGGTTTCAAACTAGGGTTAGGGTTTCCAGCTAGGGTTTTCAGTTAGGGTTTCAAACTAGGGTTAGGGTTTCCAGCTAGGGTTAGGGTTTCCAGCTAGTGTTTTCAGTTAGGGTTTCAAACTAGGGTTAGGGTTTCCAGCTAGGGTTTCAAACTAGGGTTAGGGTTTCCAGCTAGGGTTTTCAGTTAGGGTTTCAAACTAGGGTTAGGGTTTCCAGCTAGGGTTTTCAGTTAGGGTTTCAAACTAGGGTTAGGGTTTCCAGCTAGGGTTTTCAGTTAGGGTTTCAAACTAGGGTTAGGGTTTCCAGGTAGGGTTTTCAGTTAGGGTTTCAAACTAGGGTTAGGGTTTCCAGCTAGGGTTTTCAGTTAGGGTTTCAAACTAGGGTTAGGGTTTCCAGCTAGGGTTTTCAGTTAGGGTTTCAAACTAGGGTTAGGGTTTCCAGCTAGGGTTTTCAGTTAGGGTTTCAAACTAGGGTTAGGGTTTCCAGCTAGGGTTTTCAGTTAGGGTTTCAAACTAGGGTTAGGGTTTCCAGCTAGGGTTTTCAGTTAGGGTTTCAAACTAGGGTTAGGGTTTCCAGCTAGGGTTTCAAACTAGGGTTAGGGTTTCCAGCTAGGGTTTTCAGTTAGGGTTTCAAACTAGGGTTAGGGTTTCCAGCTAGGGTTTTCAGTTAGGGTTTCAAACTAGGGTTAGGGTTTCCAGCTAGGGTTTTCAGTTAGGGTTTCAAACTAGGGTTAGGGTTTCCAGCTAGGGTTTTCAGTTAGGGTTTCAAACTAGGGTTAGGGTTTCCAGCTAGGGTTTTCAGTTAGGGTTTCAAACTAGGGTTAGGGTTTCCAGCTAGGGTTTTCAGTTAGGGTTTCAAACTAGGGTTAGGGTTTCCAGCTAGGGTTTTCAGTTAGGGTTTCAAACTAGGGTTAGGGTTTCCAGCTAGGGTTTCAAACTAGGGTTAGGGTTTCCAGCTAGGGTTTTCAGTTAGGGTTTCAAACTAGGGTTAGGGTTTCCAGCTAGGGTTTTCAGTTAGGGTTTCAAACTAGGGTTAGGGTTTCCAGCTAGGGTTTTCAGTTAGGGTTTCAAACTAGGGTTAGGGTTTCCAGCTAGGGTTTTCAGTTAGGGTTTCAAACTAGGGTTAGGGTTTCCAGCTAGGGTTTTCAGTTAGGGTTTCAAACTAGGGTTAGGGTTTCCAGCTAGGGTTTTCAGTTAGGGTTTCAAACTAGGGTTAGGGTTTTCAGTTAGGGTTTCAAACTAGGGTTAGGGTTTCCAGCTAGGGTTTTCAGTTAGGGTTTCAAACTAGGGTTAGGGTTTCCAGCTAGGGTTTTCAGTTAGGTTTTCAAACTAGGGTTAGGGTTTCCAGCTAGGGTTTTCAGTTAGGGTTTCAAACTAGGGTTAGGGTTTCCAGCTAGGGTTTTCAGTTAGGGTTTCAAACTAGGGTTAGGGTTTCCAGCTAGGGTTTTCAGTTAGGGTTTCAAACTAGGGTTAGGGTTTCAAACTAGGGTTAGGGTTTCCAGCTAGGGTTTTCAGTTAGGGTTTCAAACTAGGGTTAGGGTTTCCAGCTAGGGTTTTCAGTTAGGGTTTCAAACTAGGGTTAGGGTTTCCAGCTAGAGTTTTCAGTTAGGGTTTCAAACTAGGGTTAGGGTTTCCAGCTAGGGTTTTCAGTTAGGGTTTCAAACTAGGGTTAGGGTTTCCAGCTAGGGTTTTCAGTTAGGGTTTCAAACTAGGGTTAGAGTTTCCAGCTAGGGTTTTCAGTTAGGGTTTCAAACTAGGGTTAGGGTTTCAAACTAGGGTTAGGGTTTCCAGCTAGGGTTTTCAGTTAGGGTTTCAAACTAGGGTTAGGGTTTCCAGCTAGGGTTTTCAGTTAGGGTTTCAAACTAGGGTTAGGGTTTCAGCTAGGGTTTTCAGTTAGGGTTTCAAACTAGGGTTAGGGTTTCCAGCTAGGGTTTTCAGTTAGGGTTTCAAACTACGGTTAGGGTTTCCAGCTAGGGTTTTCAGTTAGGGTTTCAAACTAGGGTTAGGGTTTCCAGCTAGGGTTTTCAGTTAGGGTTTCAAACTAGGGTTAGGGTTTCCAGCTAGGGTTTTCAGTTAGGGTTTCAAACTAGGGTTAGGGTTTCTAGCTAGGGTTTTCAGTTAGGGTTTCAAACTAGGGTTAGGGTTTCCAGCTAGGGTTTCAAACTAGGGTTAGGGTTTCCAGCTAGGGTTTCAAACTAGGGTTAGGGTTTCCAGCTAGGGTTTTCAGTTAGGGTTTCAAACTAGGGTTAGGGTTTCCAGCTAGGGTTTTCAGTTAGGGTTTCAAACTAGGGTTAGGGTTTCCAGCTAGGGTTTTCAGTTAGGGTTTCAAACTAGGGTTAGGGTTTCCAGCTAGGGTTTTCAGTTAGGGTTTCAAACTAGGGTTAGGGTTTCCAGCTACGGTTTCAAACTAGGGTTAGGGTTTCCAGCTAGGGTTTTCAGTTAGGGTTTCAAACTAGGGTTAGGGTTTCCAGCTAGGGTTTTCAGTTAGGGTTTCAAACTAGGGTTAGGGTTTCCAGCTAGGGTTTTCAGTTAGGGTTTCAAACTAGGGTTAGGGTTTCCAGCTAGGGTTTTCAGTTAGGGTTTCAAACTAGGGTTAGGGTTTCCAGCTAGGGTTTTCAGTTAGGGTTTCAAACTAGGGTTAGGGTTTCAAACTAGGGTTAGGGTTTCCAGCTAGGGTTTTCAGTTAGGGTTTCAAACTAGGGTTAGGGTTTCCAGCTAGGGTTTTCAGTTAGGGTTTCAAACTAGGGTTAGGGTTTCCAGCTAGGGTTTTCAGTTAGGGTTTCAAACTAGGGTTAGGGTTTCCAGCTAGGGTTTTCAGTTAGGGTTTCAAACTAGGGTTAGTGTTTCAAACTAGGGTTAGGGTTTCCAGCTAGGGTTTTCAGTTAGGGTTTCAAACTAGGGTTAGGGTTTCCAGCTAGGGTTTTCAGTTAGGGTTTCAAACTAGGGTTAGGGTTTCAAACTAGGGTTAGGGTTTCCAGCTAGGGTTTTCAGTTAGGGTTTCAAACTAGGGTTAGGGTTTCAAACTAGGGTTAGGGTTTCCAGCTAGGGTTTTCAGTTAGGGTTTCAAACTAGGGTTAGGGTTTCAAACTAGGGTTAGGGTTTCCAGTTAGGGTTTCAAACTAGGGTTAGGGTTTCCAGCTAGGGTTTTCAGTTAGGGTTTCAAACTAGGGTTAGGGTTTCCAGCTAGGGTTTTCAGTTAGGGTTTCAAACTAGGGTTAGGGTTTCAGCTAGGGTTTTCAGTTAGGGTTTCAAACTAGGGTTAGGGTTTCCAGCTAGGGTTTTCAGTTAGGGTTTCAAACTACGGTTAGGGTTTCCAGCTAGGGTTTTCAGTTAGGGTTTCAAACTAGGGTTAGGGTTTCCAGCTAGGGTTTTCAGTTAGGGTTTCAGACTAGGGTTAGGGTTTCCAGCTAGGGTTTTCAGTTAGGGTTTCAAACTAGGGTTAGGGTTTCTAGCTAGGGTTTTCAGTTAGGGTTTCAAACTAGGGTTAGGGTTTCCAGCTAGGGTTTCAAACTAGGGTTAGGGTTTCCAGCTAGGGTTTCAAACTAGGGTTAGGGTTTCCAGCTAGGGTTTTCAGTTAGGGTTTCAAACTAGGGTTAGGGTTTCCAGCTAGGGTTTTCAGTTAGGGTTTCAAACTAGGGTTAGGGTTTCCAGCTAGGGTTTTCAGTTAGGGTTTCAAACTAGGGTTAGGGTTTCCAGCTACGGTTTCAAACTAGGGTTAGGGTTTCCAGCTAGGGTTTTCAGTTAGGGTTTCAAACTAGGGTTAGGGTTTCCAGCTAGGGTTTTCAGTTAGGGTTTCAAACTAGGGTTAGGGTTTCCAGCTAGGGTTTTCAGTTAGGGTTTCAAACTAGGGTTAGGGTTTCCAGCTAGGGTTTTCAGTTAGGGTTTCAAACTAGGGTTAGGGTTTCCAGCTAGGGTTTTCAGTTAGGGTTTCAAACTAGGGTTAGGGTTTCAAACTAGGGTTAGGGTTTCCAGCTAGGGTTTTCAGTTAGGGTTTCAAACTAGGGTTAGGGTTTCCAGCTAGGGTTTTCAGTTAGGGTTTCAAACTAGGGTTAGGGTTTCCAGCTAGGGTTTTCAGTTAGGGTTTCAAACTAGGGTTAGGGTTTCCAGCTAGGGTTTTCAGTTAGGGTTTCAAACTAGGGTTAGTGTTTCAAACTAGGGTTAGGGTTTCCAGCTAGGGTTTTCAGTTAGGGTTTCAAACTAGGGTTAGGGTTTCCAGCTAGGGTTTTCAGTTAGGGTTTCAAACTAGGGTTAGGGTTTCAAACTAGGGTTAGGGTTTCCAGCTAGGGTTTTCAGTTAGGGTTTCAAACTAGGGTTAGGGTTTCAAACTAGGGTTAGGGTTTCCAGCTAGGGTTTTCAGTTAGGGTTTCAAACTAGGGTTAGTGTTTCAAACTAGGGTTAGGGTTTCCAGCTAGGGTTTTCAGTTAGGGTTTCAAACTAGGGTTAGGGTTTCAAACTAGGGTTAGGGTTTCCAGCTAGGGTTTTCAGTTAGGGTTTCAAACTAGGGTTAGGGTTTCCAGCTAGGGTTTTCAGTTAGGGTTTCAAACTAGGGTTAGGGTTTCCAGCTAGGGTTTCAAACTAGGGTTAGGGTTTCCAGCTAGGGTTTTCAGTTAGGGTTTCAAACTAGGGTTAGGGTTTTCAGTTAGGGTTTCAAACTAGGGTTAGGGTTTCCAGCTAGGGTTTCAAACTAGGGTTAGGGTTTCCAGCTAGGGTTTTCAGTTAGGGTTTCAAACTAGGGTTAGGGTTTCCAGCTAGGGTTTTCAGTTAGGGTTTCAAACTAGGGTTAGGGTTTCCAGCTAGGGTTTTCAGTTAGGGTTTCAAACTAGGGTTAGGGTTTCCAGCTAGGGTTTCAAACTAGGGTTAGGGTTTCCAGCTAGGGTTTTCAGTTAGGGTTTCAAACTAGGGTTAGGGTTTCCAGCTAGGGTTTTCAGTTAGGGTTTCAAACTAGGGTTAGGGTTTCCAGCTAGGGTTTTCAGTTAGGGTTTCAAACTAGGGTTAGGGTTTCCAGCTAGGGTTTTCAGTTAGGGTTTCAAACTAGGGTTAGGGTTTCCAGCTAGGGTTTTCAGTTAGGGTTTCAAACTAGGGTTAGGGTTTCCAGCTAGGGTTTCAAACTAGGGTTAGGGTTTCCAGCTAGGGTTTTCAGTTAGGGTTTTCAGTTAGGGTTTCAAACTAGGGTTAGGGTTTCCAGTTAGGGTTTCAAACTAGGGTTAGGGTTTCCAGCTAGGGTTTTCAGTTAGGGTTTCAAACTAGGGTTAGGGTTTCCAGCTAGGGTTTTCAGTTAGGGTTTCAAACTAGGGTTAGGGTTTCCAGCTAGGGTTTTCAGTTAGGGTTTCAAACTAGGGTTAGGGTTTCAGCTAGGGTTTTCAGTTAGGGTTTCAAACTAGGGTTAGGGTTTCCAGCTAGGGTTTCAAACTAGGGTTAGGGTTTCCAGCTAGGGTTTCAAACTAGGGTTAGGGTTTCCAGCTAGGGTTTTCAGTTAGGGTTTCAAACTAGGGTTAGGGTTTCCAGCTAGGGTTTTCAGTTAGGGTTTCAAACTAGGGTTAGGGTTTCCAGCTAGGGTTTTCAGTTAGGGTTTCAAACTAGGGTTAGGGTTTCCAGCTAGGGTTTTCAGTTAGGGTTTCAAACTAGGGTTAGGGTTTCCAGCAAGGGTTTCAAACTAGGGTTAGGGTTTCCAGCTAGGGTTTTCAGTTAGGGTTTCAAACTAGGGTTAGGGTTTCCAGCTAGGGTTTTCAGTTAGGGTTTCAAACTAGGGTTAGGGTTTCCAGCTAGGGTTTTCAGTTAGGGTTTCAAACTAGGGTTAGGGTTTCCAGCTAGGGTTTTCAGTTAGGGTTTCAAACTAGGGTTAGGGTTTCCAGCTAGGGTTTTCAGTTAGGGTTTCAAACTAGGGTTAGGGTTTCAAACTAGGGTTAGGGTTTCCAGCTAGGGTTTTCAGTTAGGGTTTCAAACTAGGGTTAGGGTTTTCAGTTAGGGTTTCAAACTAGGGTTAGGGTTTCCAGCTAGGGTTTTCAGTTAGGGTTTCAAACTAGGGTTAGGGTTTCCAGCTAGGGTTTTCAGTTAGGTTTTCAAACTAGGGTTAGGGTTTCCAGCTAGGGTTTTCAGTTAGGGTTTCAAACTAGGGTTAGGGTTTCCAGCTAGGGTTTTCAGTTAGGGTTTCAAACTAGGGTTAGGGTTTCCAGCTAGGGTTTTCAGTTAGGGTTTTAAACTAGGGTTAGGGTTTCCAGCTAGGGTTTTCAGTTAGGGTTTCAAACTAGGGTTAGGGTTTCCAGCTAGGGTTTTCAGTTAGGGTCTCAAACTAGGGTTAGGGTTTCCAGCTAGGGTTTTCAGTTAGGGTTTCAAACTAGGGTTAGGGTTTCCAGCTAGGGTTTTCAGTTAGGGTTTCAAACTAGGGTTAGGGTTTCCAGCTAGGGTTTTCAGTTAGGGTTTCAAACTAGGGTTAGGGTTTCCAGCTAGGGTTTTCAGTTAGGGTTTCAAACTAGGGTTAGGGTTTCCAGCTAGGGTTTTCAGTTAGGGTTTCAAACTAGGGTTAGGGTTTCCAGCTAGGGTTTCAAACTAGGGTTAGTGTTAGGGTTAGGGTTAGCTAGGGTTTTCAGTTAGGGTTTCAAACTAGGGTTAGGGTTTCCAGCTAGGGTTTCAAACTAGGGTTAGGGTTTCAAACTAGGGTTAGGGTTTCCAGCTAGGGTTTTCAGTTAGGGTTTCAAACTAGGGTTAGGGTTTCCAGCTAGGGTTTCAAACTAGGGTTAGGGTTTCAAACTAGGGTTAGGGTTTCCAGCTAGGGTTTTCAGTTAGGGTTTCAAACTAGGGTTAGGGTTTCAAACTAGGGTTAGGGTTTCCAGCTAGGGTTTTCAGTTAGCGTTTCAAACTAGGGTTAGGGTTTCAAACTAGGGTTAGGGTTTCCAGCTAGGGTTTTCAGTTAGGGTTTCAAACTAGGGTTAGGGTTTCCAGCTAGGGTTTTCAGTTAGGGTTTCAAACTAGGGTTAGGGTTTCCAGCTAGGGTTTCAAACTAGGGTTAGGGTTTCAAACTAGGGTTAGGGTTTCCAGCTAGGGTTTTCAGTTAGGGTTTCAAACTAGGGTTAGGGTTTCAAACTAGGGTTAGGGTTTCCAGCTAGGGTTTCAAACTAGGGTTAGGGTTTCAAACTAGGGTTAGGGTTTCCAGCTAGGGTTTTCAGTTAGGGTTTCAAACTAGGGTTAGGGTTTCCAGCTAGGGTTTTCAGTTAGGGTTTCAAACTAGGGTTAGGGTTTCAAACTAGGGTTAGGGTTTCCAGCTAGGGTTTTCAGTTAGGGTTTCAAACTAGGGTTAGGGTTTCAAACTAGGGTTAGGGTTTCCAGCTAGGGTTTTCAGTTAGGGTTTCAAACTAGGGTTAGGGTTTCCAGCTAGGGTTTCAAACTAGGGTTAGGGTTTCAAACTAGGGTTAGGGTTTCCAGCTAGGGTTTTCAGTTAGGGTTTCAAACTAGGGTTAGGGTTTCCAGCTAGGGTTTTCAGTTAGGGTTTCAAACTAGGGTTAGGGTTTCCAGCTAGGGTTTTCAGTTAGCGTTTCAAACTAGGGTTAGGGTTTCAAACTAGGGTTAGGGTTTCCAGCTAGGGTTTTCAGTTAGGGTTTCAAACTAGGGTTAGGGTTTCCAGCTAGGGTTTTCAGTTAGGGTTTCAAACTAGGGTTAGGGTTTCAAACTAGGGTTAGGGTTTCCAGCTAGGGTTTTCAGTTAGGGTTTCAAACTAGGGTTAGGGTTTCCAGCTAGGGTTTTCAGTTAGGGTTTCAAACTAGGGTTAGGGTTTCCAGCTAGGGTTTTCAGTTAGGGTTTCAAACTAGGGTTAGGTTTTCCAGCTAGGGTTTTCAGTTAGGGTTTCAAACTAGGGTTAGGGTTTCCAGCTAGGGTTTTCAGTTAGCGTTTCAAACTAGGGTTAGGGTTTCAAACTAGGGTTAGGGTTTCCAGCTAGGGTTTTCAGTTAGGGTTTCAAACTAGGGTTAGGTTTTCCAGCTAGGGTTTTCAGTTAGGGTTTCAAACTAGGGTTAGGGTATCCAGCTAGGGTTTTCAGTTAGGGTTTCAAACTAGGGTTAGGTTATCCAGCTAGGGTTTTCAGTTAGCGTTTCAAACTAGGGTTAGGGTTTCAAACTAGGGTTAGGGTTTCCAGCTAGGGTTTTCAGTTAGGGTTTCAAACTAGGGTTAGGGTTTCCAGCTAGGGTTTTCAGTTAGGGTTTCAAACTAGGGTTAGGGTTTCCAGCTAGGGTTTTCAGTTAGGGTTTCAAACTAGGGTTAGGGTTTCCAGCTAGGGTTTTCAGTTAGCGTTTCAAACTAGGGTTAGGGTTTCAAACTAGGGTTAGGGTTTCCAGCTAGGGTTTTCAGTTAGGGTTTCAAACTAGGGTTAGGGTTTCCAGCTAGGGTTTTCAGTTAGGGTTTCAAACTAGGGTTAGGGTTTCAAACTAGGGTTAGGTTTTCCAGCTAGGGTTTTCAGTTAGGGTTTCAAACTAGGGTTAGGGTTTCCAGCTAGGGTTTTCAGTTAGCGTTTCAAACTAGGGTTAGGGTTTCAAACTAGGGTTAGGGTTTCCAGCTAGGGTTTTCAGTTAGGGTTTCAAACTAGGGTTAGGGTTTCCAGCTAGGGTTTTCAGTTAGGGTTTCAAACTAGGGTTAGGGTTTCCAGCTAGGGTTTCAAACTAGGGTTAGGGTTTCAAACTAGGGTTAGGGTTTCCAGCTAGGGTTTTCAGTTAGGGTTTCAAACTAGGGTTAGGGTTTCAAACTAGGGTTAGGGTTTCCAGCTAGGGTTTCAAACTAGGGTTAGGGTTTCAAACTAGGGTTAGGGTTTCCAGCTAGGGTTTTCAGTTAGGGTTTCAAACTAGGGTTAGGGTTTCCAGCTAGGGTTTTCAGTTAGGGTTTCAAACTAGGGTTAGGGTTTCAAACTAGGGTTAGGGTTTCCAGCTAGGGTTTTCAGTTAGGGTTTCAAACTAGGGTTAGGGTTTCAAACTAGGGTTAGGGTTTCCAGCTAGGGTTTTCAGTTAGGGTTTCAAACTAGGGTTAGGGTTTCCAGCTAGGGTTTCAAACTAGGGTTAGGGTTTCAAACTAGGGTTAGGGTTTCCAGCTAGGGTTTTCAGTTAGGGTTTCAAACTAGGGTTAGGGTTTCCAGCTAGGGTTTTCAGTTAGGGTTTCAAACTAGGGTTAGGGTTTCCAGCTAGGGTTTTCAGTTAGCGTTTCAAACTAGGGTTAGGGTTTCAAACTAGGGTTAGGGTTTCCAGCTAGGGTTTTCAGTTAGGGTTTCAAACTAGGGTTAGGGTTTCCAGCTAGGGTTTTCAGTTAGGGTTTCAAACTAGGGTTAGGGTTTCAAACTAGGGTTAGGGTTTCCAGCTAGGGTTTTCAGTTAGGGTTTCAAACTAGGGTTAGGGTTTCCAGCTAGGGTTTTCAGTTAGGGTTTCAAACTAGGGTTAGGGTTTCCAGCTAGGGTTTTCAGTTAGGGTTTCAAACTAGGGTTAGGTTTTCCAGCTAGGGTTTTCAGTTAGGGTTTCAAACTAGGGTTAGGGTTTCCAGCTAGGGTTTTCAGTTAGCGTTTCAAACTAGGGTTAGGGTTTCAAACTAGGGTTAGGGTTTCCAGCTAGGGTTTTCAGTTAGGGTTTCAAACTAGGGTTAGGTTTTCCAGCTAGGGTTTTCAGTTAGGGTTTCAAACTAGGGTTAGGGTATCCAGCTAGGGTTTTCAGTTAGGGTTTCAAACTAGGGTTAGGTTTTCCAGCTAGGGTTTTCAGTTAGCGTTTCAAACTAGGGTTAGGGTTTCAAACTAGGGTTAGGGTTTCCAGCTAGGGTTTTCAGTTAGGGTTTCAAACTAGGGTTAGGGTTTCCAGCTAGGGTTTTCAGTTAGGGTTTCAAACTAGGGTTAGGGTTTCCAGCTAGGGTTTTCAGTTAGGGTTTCAAACTAGGGTTAGGGTTTCCAGCTAGGGTTTCAAACTAGGGTTAGGGTTTCAAACTAGGGTTAGGGTTTCCAGCTAGGGTTTCAAACTAGGGTTAGGGTTTCCAGCTAGGGTTTTCAGTTAGGGTTTCAAACTAGGGTTAGGGTTTCCAGCTAGGGTTTTCAGTTAGCGTTTCAAACTAGGGTTAGGGTTTCAAACTAGGGTTAGGGTTTCCAGCTAGGGTTTTCAGTTAGGGTTTCAAACTAGGGTTAGGGTTTCCAGCTAGGGTTTTCAGTTAGGGTTTCAAACTAGGGTTAGGGTTTCAAACTAGGGTTAGGTTTTCCAGCTAGGGTTTTCAGTTAGGGTTTCAAACTAGGGTTAGGGTTTCCAGCTAGGGTTTTCAGTTAGGGTTTCAAACTAAGGTTAGGGTTTCCAGCTAGGGTTTCAAACTAGGGTTAGGGTTTCAAACTAGGGTTAGGGTTTCCAGCTAGGGTTTTCAGTTAGGGTTTCAAACTAGGGTTAGGGTTTCCAGCTAGGGTTTTCAGTTAGGGTTTCAAACTAGGGTTAGGGTTTCCAGCTAGGGTTTTCAGTTAGGGTTTCAAACTAGGGTTAGGGTTTCCAGCTAGGGTTTTCAGTTAGGGTTTCAAACTAGGGTTAGGGTTTCCAGCTAGGGTTTTCAGTTAGGGTTTCAAACTAGGGTTAGGGTTTCCAGCTAGTGTTTTCAGTTAGGGTTTCAAACTAGGGTTAGGGTTTCCAGCTAGGGTTTTCAGTTAGGGTTTCAAACTAGGGTTAGGGTTTCCAGCTAGGGTTTTCAGTTAGGGTTTCAAACTAGGGTTAGGGTTTCCAGCTAGGGTTTTCAGTTAGGGTTTCAAACTAGGGTTAGGGTTTCCAGCTAGGGTTTTCAGTTAGGGTTTCAAACTAGGGTTAGGGTTTCCAGCTAGGGTTTTCAGTTAGGGTTTCAAACTAGGGTTAGGGTTTCAAACTAGGGTTAGGGTTTCCAGCTAGGGTTTTCAGTTAGGGTTTCAAACTAGGGTTAGGGTTTCAAACTAGGGTTAGGGTTTCCAGCTAGGGTTTTCAGTTAGGGTTTCAAACTAGGGTTAGGGTTTCCAGCTAGGGTTTTCAGTTAGGGTTTCAAACTAGGGTTAGGGTTTCCAGCTAGGGTTTTCAGTTAGGGTTTCAAACTAGGGTTAGGGGTTCCAGCTAGGGTTTTCAGTTAGGGTTTCAAACTAGGGTTAGGGTTTCAAACTAGGGTTAGGGTTTCCAGCTAGGGTTTTCAGTTAGGGTTTCAAACTAGGGTTAGTGTTTCCAGCTAGGGTTTTCAGTTAGGGTTTCAAACTAGGGTTAGGGTTTCCAGCTAGGGTTTTCAGTTAGGGTTTCAAACTAGGGTTAGGGTTTCCAGCTAGGGTTTTCAGTTAGGGTTTCAAACTAGGGTTAGGGTTTCCAGCTAGGGTTTTCAGTTAGGGTTTCAAACTAGGGTTAGGGTTTCCAGGTAGGGTTTCAAACTAGGGTTAGGGTTTCAAACTAGGGTTAGGGTTTCCAGCTAGGGTTTCAAACTAGGGTTAGGGTTTCCAGCTAGGGTTTTCAGTTAGGGTTTCAAACTAGGGTTAGGGTTTCCAGCTAGGGTTTTCAGTTAGCGTTTCAAACTAGGGTTAGGGTTTCAAACTAGGGTTAGGGTTTCCAGCTAGGGTTTTCAGTTAGGGTTTCAAACTAGGGTTAGGGTTTCCAGCTAGGGTTTTCAGTTAGGGTTTCAAACTAGGGTTAGGGTTTCAAACTAGGGTTAGGGTTTCCAGCTAGGGTTTTCAGTTAGGGTTTCAAACTAGGGTTAGGGTTTCCAGCTAGGGTTTTCAGTTAGGGTTTCAAACTAGGGTTAGGGTTTCCATCTAGGGTTTTCAGTTAGGGTTTCAAACTAGGGTTAGGGTTTCAAACTAGGGTTAGGGTTTCCAGCTAGGGTTTTCAGTTAGGGTTTCAAACTAGGGTTAGGGTTTCCAGCTAGGGTTTCAAACTAGGGTTAGGGTTTCCAGCTAGGGTTTTCAGTTAGGGTTTCAAACTAGGGTTAGGGTTTCCAGCTAGGGTTTTCAGTTAGGGTTTCAAACTAGGGTTAGGGTTTCTAGCTAGGGTTTTCAGTTAGGGTTTCAAACTAGGGTTAGGGTTTCCAGCTAGGGTTTTCAGTTAGGGTTTCAAACTAGGGTTAGGGTTTCCAGCTAGGGTTTTCAGTTAGGGTTTCAAACTAGGGTTAGGGTTTCCAGCTAGGGTTTTCAGTTAGGGTTTCAAACTAGGGTTAGGGTTTCCAGCTAGGGTTTTCAGTTAGGGTTTCAAACTAGGGTTAGGGTTTCCAGCTAGGGTTTTCAGTTAGGGTTTCAAACTAGGGTTAGGGTTTCTAGCTAGGGTTTTCAGTTAGGGTTTCAAACTAGGGTTAGGGTTTCCAGCTAGGGTTTTCAGTTAGGGTTTCAAACTAGGGTTAGGGTTTCCAGCTAGGGTTTTCAGTTAGGGTTTCAAACTAGGGTTAGGGTTTCCAGCTAGGGTTTTCAGTTAGGGTTTCAAACTAGGGTTAGGGTTTCCAGCTAGGGTTTTCAGTTAGGGTTTCAAACTAGGGTTAGGGTTTCCAGCTAGGGTTTTCAGTTAGGGTTTCAAACTAGGGTTAGGGTTTCCAGCTAGGGTTTTCAGTTAGGGTTTCAAACTAGGGTTAGGGTTTCTAGCTAGGGTTTTCAGTTAGGGTTTCAAACTAGGGTTAGGGTTTCCAGCTAGGGTTTTCAGTTAGGGTTTCAAACTAGGGTTAGGGTTTCCAGCTAGGGTTTTCAGTTAGGGTTTCAAACTAGGGTTAGGGTTTCCAGCTAGGGTTTCAAACTAGGTTTAGGGTTTCCAGCTAGGGTTTTCAGTTAGGGTTTCAAACTAGGGTTAGGGTTTCCAGCTAGGGTTTCAAACTAGGGTTAGAGTCTCCAGCTAGGGTTTTCAGTTAGGGTTTCAAACTAGGGTTAGGGTTTCCAGCTAGGGTTTTCAGTTAGGGTTTCAAACGAGGGTTAGGGTTTCCAGCTAGGGTTTTCAGTTAGGGTTTCAAACTAGGGTTAGGGTTTCCAGCTAGGGTTTTCAGTTAGGGTTTCAAACTAGGGTTAGGGTTTCCAGCTAGGGTTTTCAGTTAGGGTTTCAAACTAGGGTTAGGGTTTCCAGCTAGGGTTTTCAGTTAGGGTTTCAAACTAGGGTTAGGGTTTCCAGCTAGGGTTTTCAGTTAGGGTTTCAAACTAGGGTTAGGGTTTCAAACTAGGGTTAGGGTTTCCAGTTAGGGTTTTCAGTTAGGGTTTCAAACTAGGGTTAGGGTTTCCAGCTAGGGTTTTCAGTTAGGGTTTCAAACTAGGGTTAGGGTTTCCAGCTAGGGTTTTCAGTTAGGGTTTCAAACTAGGGTTAGGGTTTCCAGCTAGGGTTTTCAGTTAGGGTCTCAAACTAGGGTTAGGGTTTCCAGCTAGGGTTTTCAGTTAGGGTTTCAAACTAGGGTTAGGGTTTTCAGCTAGGGTTTTCAGTTAGGGTTTCAAACTAGGGTTAGGGTTTCCAGCTAGGGTTTTCAGTTAGGGTTTCAAACTAGGGTTAGGGTTTCCAGCTAGGGTTTTCAGTTAGGGTTTCAAACTAGGGTTAGGGTTTCAAACTAGGGTTAGGGTTTCCAGCTAGGGATTTCAGTTAGGGTTTCAAACTAGGGTTAGGGTTTCCAGCTAGGGTTTCAAACTAGGGTTAGGGTTTCCAGCTAGGGTTTTCAGTTAGGGTTTCAAACTAGGATTAGGGTTTCCAGCTAGGGTTTTCAGTTAGGGTTTCAAACTAGGGTTACGGTTTCCAGCTAGGGTTTTCAGTTAGGGTTTCAAACTAGGGTTAGGGTTTCCAGCTAGGGTTTTCAGTTAGGGTTTCAAACTAGGGTTAGGGTTTCCAGCTAGGGTTTTCAGTTAGGGTTTCAAACTAGGGTTAGGGTTTCCAGCTAGGGTTTCAAACTAGGGTTAGGGTTTCCAGCTAGGGTTTTCAGTTAGGGTTTCAAACTAGGGTTAGGGTTTCCAGCTAGGGTTTTCAGTTAGGGTTTCAAACTAGGGTTAGGGTTTCCAGCTAGGGTTTTCAGTTAGGGTTTCAAACTAGGGTTAGGGTTTCCAGCTAGGGTTTCAAACTAGGGTTAGGGTTTCCAGCTAGGGTTTTCAGTTAGGGTTTCAAACTAGGGTTAGGGTTTCAAACTAGGGTTAGGGTTTTCAGCTAGGGTTTTCAGTTAGGGTTTCAAACTAGGGTTAGGGTTTCCAGCTAGGGTTTTCAGTTAGGGTTTCAAACTAGGGTTAGGGTTTCCAGCTAGGGTTTTCAGTTAGGGTTTCAAACTAGGGTTAGGGTTTCCAGCTAGGGTTTCAAACTAGGGTTAGGGTTTCCAGCTAGGGTTTTCAGTTAGGGTTTCAAACTAGGGTTAGGGTTTCCAGCTAGGGTTTTCAGTTAGGGTTTCAAACTAGGGTTAGGGTTTCCAGCTAGGGTTTTCAGTTAGGGTTTCAAACTAGGGTTAGGGTTTCCAGCTAGGGTTTTCAGTTAGGGTTTCAAACTAGGGTTAGGGTTTCCAGCTAGGGTTTCAAACTAGGGTTAGGGTTTCCAGCTAGGGTTTTCAGTTAGGGTTTCAAACTAGGGTTAGGGTTTCCAGCTAGGGTTTTCAGTTAGGGTTTCAAACTAGGGTTAGGGTTTCCAGCTAGGGTTTTCAGTTAGGGTTTCAAACTAGGGTTAGGGTTTCCAGCTAGGGTTTTCAGTTAGGGTTTCAAACTAGGGTTAGGGTTTCCAGCTAGGGTTTCAAACTAGGGTTAGGGTTTCCAGCTAGGGTTTTCAGTTAGGGTTTCAAACTAGGGTTAGGGTTTCCAGCTAGGGTTTTCAGTTAGGGTTTCAAACTAGGGTTAGGGTTTCCAGCTAGGGTTTTCAGTTAGGGTTTCAAACTAGGGTTAGGGTTTCCAGCTAGGGTTTTCAGTTAGGGTTTCAAACTAGGGTTAGGGTTTCCAGCTAGGGTTTTCAGTTAGGGTTTCAAACTAGGGTTAGGGTTTCCAGCTAGGGTTTTCAGTTAGGGTTTCAAACTAGGGTTAGGGTTTTCAGTTAGGGTTTCAAACTAGGGTTAGGGTTTCCAGCTAGGGTTTTCAGTTAGGGTTTCAAACTAGGGTTAGGGTTTCCAGCTAGGGTTTTCAGTTAGGGTTTCAAACTAGGGTTAGGGTTTCCAGCTAGGGTTTTCAGTTAGGGTTTCAAACTAGGGTTAGGGTTTCCAGCTAGGGTTTTCAGTTAGGGTTTCAAACTAGGGTTAGGGTTTCCAGCTAGGGTTTTCAGTTAGGGTTTCAAACTAGGGTTAGGGTTTCCAGCTAGGGTTTTCAGTTAGGGTTTCAAACTAGGGTTAGGGTTTCCAGCTAGGGTTTTCAGTTAGGGTTTCAAACTAGGGTTAGGGTTTCCAGCTAGGGTTTTCAGTTAGGGTTTCAAACTAGGGTTAGGGTTTCCAGCTAGGGTTTTCAGTTAGGGTTTCAAACTAGGGTTAGGGTTTCCAGCTAGGGTTTTCAGTTAGGGTTTCAAACTAGGGTTAGGGTTTCCAGCTAGGGTTTTCAGTTAGGGTTTCAAACTAGGGTTAGGGTTTCCAGCTAGGGTTTTCAGTTAGGGTTTCAAACTAGGGTTAGGGTTTCCAGCTAGGGTTTTCAGTTAGGGTTTCAAACTAGGGTTAGGGTTTTCAGTTAGGGTTTCAAACTAGGGTTAGGGTTTCCAGCTAGGGTTTTCAGTTAGGGTTTCAAACTAGGGTTAGGGTTTCCAGCTAGGGTTTTCAGTTAGGGTTTCAAACTAGGGTTAGGGTTTCCAGCTAGGGTTTTCAGTTAGGGTTTCAAACTAGGGTTAGGGTTTCCAGCTAGGGTTTTCAGTTAGGGTTTCAAACTAGGGTTAGGGTTTCCAGCTAGGGTTTTCAGTTAGGGTTTCAAACTAGGGTTAGGGTTTCCAGCTAGGGTTTTCAGTTAGGGTTTCAAACTAGGGTTAGGGTTTCCAGCTAGGGTTTTCAGTTAGGGTTTCAAACTAGGGTTAGGGTTTCCAGCTAGGGTTTTCAGTTAGGGTTTCAAACTAGGGTTAGGGTTCACTAGGGTTAGGGTTCCAGCTAGGGTTTTCAGTTAGGGTTTCAAACTAGGGTTAGGGTTTCAACTAGGGTTAGGGTTTCCAGCTAGGGTTTTCAGTTAGGGTTTCAAACTAGGGTTAGGGTTTCCAGCTAGGGTTTTCAGTTAGGGTTTCAAACTAGGGTTAGGGTTTCCAGCTAGGGTTTTCAGTTAGGGTTTCAAACTAGGGTTAGGGTTTCCAGCTAGGGTTTTCAGTTAGGGTTTCAAACTAGGGTTAGGGTTTCCAGCTAGGGTTTTCAGTTAGGGTTTCAAACTAGGGTTAGGGTTTCCAGCTAGGGTTTTCAGTTAGGGTTTCAAACTAGGGTTAGGGTTTCCAGCTAGGGTTTTCAGTTAGGGTTTCAAACTAGGGTTAGGGTTTCCAGCTAGGGTTTTCAGTTAGGGTTTCAAACTAGGGTTTCAGGGTTTCAACTAGGGTTAGGGTTTCCAGCTAGGGTTTTCAGTTAGGGTTTCAAACTAGGGTTAGGGTTTCCAGCTAGGTTTCAGTAGGGTTTCAAACTAGGGTTAGGGTTTCCAGCTAGGGTTTTCAGTTAGGGTTTCAACTAGGGTTAGGGTTTCCAGCTAGGGTTTTCAGTTAGGGTTTCAAACTAGGGTTAGGGTTTCCAGCTAGGGTTTCAAACTAGGGTTAGGGTTTCCAGCTAGGGTTTTCAGTTAGGGTTTCAAACTAG
>NW_028233439.1:40000-42500 GCF_054856515.1 Filicampus tigris | reverse complement strand
GCAACGGGCACCTTCCCCGGGCAGCCACAAGCGCAGTGGTGGCCGCCTAACGTAGCCCTGGTGGCATAAAAAAGCTCCAGGGCGCAGAGGCCGACGTGCGTAAAAGCATATCCGAGCAACAGGCACCTTCCCCGGGCTTCCACTAGTGCAGTGGTGGCCGCCTATAATAGCCCTGGTAGCATAAAAAAGCTCCAGGGCGCAGAGGCCGACGTGCGTAAAAGCATATCCGAGCAACAGGCACCTTCCCCGGGCTGCCACTAGTGCAGTGGTGGCCGCCTATAATAGCCCTGGTAGCATAAAAAAGCTCCAGGGCGCAGAGGCTGACGTGCGTAAAAGCATATCCGAGCAACAGGCACCTTCCCCGGGCTGCCACTAGTGCAGTGGTGGCCGCCTATAATAGCCCTGGTAGCATAAAAAAGCTCCAGGGCGCAGAGGCCGACGTGCGTAAAAGCATATCCGAGCAACAGGCACCTTCCCCGGGCTGCCACTAGTGCAGTGGTGGCCGCCTATAATAGCCCTGGTAGCATAAAAAAGCTCCAGGGAGCAGAGGCCGACGTGCGTAAAAGCATATCCGAGCAACAGGCACCTTCCCCGGGCTGCCACTAGTGCAGTGGTGGCCGCCTATAATAGCCCTGGTAGCATAAAAAAGCTCCAGGGCGCAGAGGCCGACGTGCGTAAAAGCATATCCGAGCAACAGGCACCTTCCCCGGGCTGCCACTAGTGCAGTGGTGGCCGCCTATAATAGCCCTGGTAGCCCTCAGCCCTGGTAGCCCAAAGCCCTGGTAGCCCACAGCCCTGGTAGCAAAAAGCCCTGGTAGCCCAAAGCCCTGGTAGCCCAAAGCCCTGGTAGCCCAAAGCCCTGGTAGCCTAAATTAATTTTTCCCATTCATTTCAATGGGTTAGGCTACCAGGGGGAGCAGTACCACTTTTGGCCATTAGGGGCGCTGTAGTAGGTAAAAGTTGATCCCCCCAGTCAGGGGATGAGTTTGCCTACTCGCTAGGTTACCCCTGGTTTCACAAAATACAAGGGGCACATTTTCAGAAACCACTTTTTCAGAACTTGCCACCTCCAGAGCTGATCAGGGGAGCCTCGCCAAACATTAATCCAAGATTGGTGAGGGCTCGTCGGACACCCCACGGGCGATGAGTCGGTGTCTGCCTGGAGCTCATGTCACTCTCAAATATTTTCTAAGTCAACCTCCATGCGCACAATGCAATGAGCCTGCCCGACATAGGGGCACTGTGAGCGGACTCACCGGGGGGGGAGAGGGCCCCCCCGCCTGGAGCTCCACGTGTTGGATTATTTTCTATGTCAACCTCCATGCGCTCAACAGAGCGAGCCTGCCCGACCTGGGGGGTGTTCAATCGGACTCCGCGGGCCGGGCGAGGGCCCCCCCGCCTGGAGCTCCACGTGTTGGATTATTTTCTATGTCAACCTCCATGCGCTCAACAGAGCGAGCCTGCCCGACCTGGGGGGTGTTCAATCGGACTCCGCGGGCCGGGCGAGGGCCCCCCCGCCTGGAGCTCCGCGTGTTGGATTATTTTCTATGTCAACCTCCATGCGCTCAACAGAGCGAGCCTGCCCGACCTGGGGGGTGTTCAATCGGACTCCGCGGGCCGGGCGAGGGCCCCCCCGCCTGGAGCTCCGCGTGTTGGATTATTTTCTATGTCAACCTCCATGCGCTCAACAGAGCGAGCCTGCCCGACCTGGGGGGTGTTCAATCGGACTCCGCGGGCCGGGCGAGGGCCCCCCCGCCTGGAGCTCCGCGTGTTGGATTATTTTCTATGTCAACCTCCATGCGCTCAACAGAGCGAGCCTGCCCGACCTGGGGGGTGTTCAATCGGACTCCGCGGGCCGGGCGAGGGCCCCCCCGCCTGGAGCTCCGCGTGTTGGATTATTTTCTATGTCAACCTCCATGCGCTCAACAGAGCGAGCCTGCCCGACCTGGGGGGTGTTCAATCGGACTCCGCGGGCCGGGCGAGGGCCCCCCCCGCCTGGAGCACCGCGTGTTGCAATATTTTCTATCTCAACCTCCGTGCGCTCAACAGAGCGAGCCCGCCCGACCTGGGGGGTGTTCAATCGGACTCCGCGGGCCGGGCGAGGGCCCCCCCCGCCTGGAGCTCCGCGTGTTGCAATATTTTCTATGTCAACCTCCGTGCGCTCAACAGAGCGAGCCCGCCCGACCTGGGGGGTGTTCAATCGGACTCCGCGGGCCGGGCGAGGGCCCCCCCCGCCTGGAGCTCCGCGTGTTGCAATATTTTCTATCTCAACCTCCGTGCGCTCAACAGAGCGAGCCCGCCCGACCTGGGGGGTGTTCAATCGGACTCCGCGGGCCGGGCGAGGGCCCCCCCCGCCTGGAGCTCCGCGTGTTGCAATATTTTCTATGTCAACCTCCGTGCGCTCAACAGAGCGAGCCCGCCCGACCTGGGGGGTGTTCAATCGGACTCCGCGGGCCGGGCGAGGGCCCCCCCCCGCCTGGAGCTCCGCGTGTTGCAATAT
>NW_028233439.1:27500-30000 GCF_054856515.1 Filicampus tigris | reverse complement strand
CGACGTGCGTAAAAGCATATCCGAGCAACAGGCACCTTCCCCGGGCTGCCACTAGTGCAGTGGTGGCCGCCTATAATAGCCCTGGTAGCATAAAAAAGCTCCAGGGCGCAGAGGCCGACGTGCGTAAAAGCATATCCGAGCAACAGGCACCTTCCCCGGGCTGCCACTAGTGCAGTGGTGGCCGCCTATAATAGCCCTGGTAGCCCTCAGCCCTGGTAGCCCAAAGCCCTGGTAGCCCACAGCCCTGGTAGCAAAAAGCCCTGGTAGCCCAAAGCCCTGGTAGCCCAAAGCCCTGGTAGCCCAAAGCCCTGGTAGCCTAAATTAATTTTTCCCATTCATTTCAATGGGTTAGGCTACCAGGGGGAGCAGTACCACTTTTGGCCATTAGGGGCGCTGTAGTAGGTAAAAGTTGATCCCCCCAGTCAGGGGATGAGTTTGCCTACTCGCTAGGTTACCCCTGGTTTCACAAAATACAAGGGGCACATTTTCAGAAACCACTTTTTCAGAACTTGCCACCTCCAGAGCTGATCAGGGGAGCCTCGCCAAACATTAATCCAAGATTGGTGAGGGCTCGTCGGACACCCCACGGGCGATGAGTCGGTGTCTGCCTGGAGCTCATGTCACTCTCAAATATTTTCTAAGTCAACCTCCATGCGCACATTGCAATGAGCCTGCCCGACATAGGGGCACTGTGAGCGGACTCACCGGGGGGGGAGAGGGCCCCCCCGCCTGGAGCTCCACGTGTTGGATTATTTTCTATGTCAACCTCCATGCGCTCAACAGAGCGAGCCTGCCCGACCTGGGGGGTGTTCAATCGGACTCCGCGGGCCGGGCGAGGGCCCCCCCGCCTGGAGCTCCACGTGTTGGATTATTTTCTATGTCAACCTCCATGCGCTCAACAGAGCGAGCCTGCCCGACCTGGGGGGTGTTCAATCGGACTCCGCGGGCCGGGCGAGGGCCCCCCCGCCTGGAGCTCCACGTGTTGGATTATTTTCTATGTCAACCTCCATGCGCTCAACAGAGCGAGCCTGCCCGACCTGGGGGGTGTTCAATCGGACTCCGCGGGCCGGGCGAGGGCCCCCCCGCCTGGAGCTCCACGTGTTGGATTATTTTCTATGTCAACCTCCATGCGCTCAACAGAGCGAGCCTGCCCGACCTGGGGGGTGTTCAATCGGACTCCGCGGGCCGGGCGAGGGCCCCCCCGCCTGGAGCTCCGCGTGTTGGATTATTTTCTATGTCAACCTCCATGCGCTCAACAGAGCGAGCCTGCCCGACCTGGGGGGTGTTCAATCGGACTCCGCGGGCCGGGCGAGGGCCCCCCCGCCTGGAGCTCCACGTGTTGGATTATTTTCTATGTCAACCTCCATGCGCTCAACAGAGCGAGCCTGCCCGACCTGGGGGGTGTTCAATCGGACTCCGCGGGCCGGGCGAGGGCCCCCCCGCCTGGAGCTCCGCGTGTTGGATTATTTTCTATGTCAACCTCCATGCGCTCAACAGAGCGAGCCTGCCCGACCTGGGGGGTGTTCAATCGGACTCCGCGGGCCGGGCGAGGGCCCCCCCCGCCTGGAGCACCGCGTGTTGCAATATTTTCTATCTCAACCTCCGTGCGCTCAACAGAGCGAGCCCGCCCGACCTGGGGGGTGTTCAATCGGACTCCGCGGGCCGGGCGAGGGCCCCCCCCGCCTGGAGCTCCGCGTGTTGCAATATTTTCTATGTCAACCTCCGTGCGCTCAACAGAGCGAGCCCGCCCGACCTGGGGGGTGTTCAATCGGACTCCGCGGGCCGGGCGAGGGCCCCCCTTCCTGGAGCTCCGCGTGTTGCAATATTTTCTATCTCAACCTCCGTGCGCTCAACGGAGCGGGCCCGCCCGACCCGGGCGGCGCTCAATCGGACTCCGCGGGCCGGGCGAAGGCCCACCCCGCCCGGAGCTCCTCACCACGCACCGCACCTCCATTCCCCCACCGACCGATCGGCAACCATGACCCGCCATCGGAGGGCCCCCGCCGGCACCGGCCTCGCGCCGGTCGCTCGGGCGGACGGTTCCTCCGGCCAGCGGGTCGCTCTCCAGCGCCGGGGCTACTTCGCGAGCTTGGCCCGCGGCCAACCCCGGCGCGACCGTACGGCAGCGAGGCCGAGGCGACCCACCGATCTCAGCAGTCCTACCACGGAGCCCGCCGCTCGTCCGCGGCCCCTCCCCGCCCCAGCAGCGGGACGGTCGCCTTGCCGGCGGGCCTTCCGGCTAACGCATCGTTTCTCAAACCCTTTCCCCTAGCGCGGCGGCGGCGGGGCTTCCCGCGAGGAGGCCCCCGTCCTACGCCCGCTAAGGCGGCTCCAGCCCACCTACCGAAGGGACGGCGCGCGCCCTCCCCCACGCGAGCGGGCGTCCGCGCGCGGCCCCTGCCCCGTTCCGGGCGGGGCCCGACGCCGGCGCGGGCGAACCGCCGCGGGGGTGGCCCGCCGCTCCCTCCCGGCCCGAGGCTACCTGGTTGATCCTGCCAGT